>NW_027077936.1:0-74000 GCF_963930625.1 Muntiacus reevesi
AGACGGTTTATACTCTGCTCGCCGGGACCTATCAGAGACACCTTTATCTGACCCAGAGGAAAACTGGCACACAGATGGCAGCAGTTTTGTAGAAAAGGGAGAGAGGAAAGCAGGATATGCTGTAGTGAGCCTAGAAGAAACTAAGGAAAGTGGGTCTCTTCCCCCAGACACCTCAGCCCAGAAAGCTGAAATTTTTGCCCTGACAAGAGCTTTGGAGTTAGGAGAAGGAAAGAGGATTAATGTGTGTATGGACTCTAAGTATGCTTTCCTCATTCTGCATGCCCGTGCAGCAATTTGGAAAGAAAGAGGGATGCTCAGTGCCCGAAGCTCTGCTATTAAACACAAAGAGCTCATTCTCAGGCTCCTGGAGGCAGTCAAACTTCCTGCAAAATGAGCTGTCATCCACTGCAAGAGTCACCAAAAGGGGCAAGAACAAGAGGCTCAGGGAAATAGGAAAGCTGATCAAGAGGCAGGACGAGCTGCCGGGGAAGCTACCTCTGCCACTGCTATCTGCCCCCTTTTCCCCAAGGAAACCCTGACTCCAGATTTTACCCCAGGGGGACATTCCCGATATGCTGAGCGGGGCTGGGAGATTGGGTCACATGGGTGGTTTCAGCCTGATCAGGCCCAAATAATACTCCCTGATTCTCAGGTTTAAAACATTACTAACTCCTTACATAAGAGCGCCCATTTTGGAAAAGATAATCTAGAAATCTTGCTTAAGCCTATTCTCTCCCATCCCCAGTTAGCTAAGGTTGTTAAACAGGTCACACAAAATTGTGACACCTGTCTAAAAAATAACCCAAAAACCAGACCTCCTCTAATTACACCTGTCCATCATCGGGGATCATACCCAGGAGTGGATTAGCAAGTAGAATTTACAGCCATGCCCAAGATCCAAGTGTTTTCTTACTTGCTAGTCTTTATTGACACATTCACAGGATGGATCGAAGCGTTCCCTACTTAGACTGAGAGAGCTACAGAAGTCTGTAAAGCTCTGCTGAAGGAGATAGTGCCTAGGTTTGGGCTGCCTCGGTCACTTCAGAGTGACAACGGGCCCTCACTTACAGCCACGATACCCCAGAACCTAGCCGCATGCTTAGGCATAAAATACCAGCTCCGCTCATCCTGGAGGCCTCAAGCTTCAGGAAAGGTAGAGAGAGCCAACCAGACTCTTAAAAGGGCTCTGGCTAAGCTATGTCAGAAACACATAATAAGTGGACACATATGCTGCCCATAGCCCTCATGAGGCTATGGACATCCCCCAAACGGCCACTATTGTTAAGTCCTTATGAAATGATGTATGGACGACCATTATTAACTTCTGATTTTTTTCTTGACGAGGATGCGAATACACTCTTAAAACATATAATTGACCTGGGAAGGTTTCAGCAAGAACTCCAACGGTATGGAGAACAAACCACAGGAAGACTTGAAAAATCCCAGGTAAAGCCAGGGGATCAAGTATCAGTAAAGACCTGGCAAGAAAAAGGGAGTCCAAACCAGCTGTCCGAGAAATGGACAGGGCCATATCAGGTTGTTCTAGTGACTTCAACTGCTGTAAAAGTGAAGGGTCTATCTGCCTGGGTCCACAATTCTAGAATAAAACCCTATGGCCTACAGGAGGGGGAGACAGAAACTGAGACTCCAAAGCCAGAGGACAGCTATTCCTGTGAACCTGTTGAAGATCTCAGGCTCTTGTTCAAGCAGAACCCCATCAATCCTGCCTCAGATAAGTAAAATGCATCATATGATGTTCTTCCTCTTTCTAATCATATCTCCCTGTATGGCTATTGATCTCTCCCTAAACGAGGCATGTTCACTTGCAAACCTCACTGCTTCTCAACTGAACCTAAGCAGCCCGGGCTGCATCTGCATTAATGACAAAGGTTGGGGCTATGTCCAACCCATCCCAGGGTATCAATATCAAAGGCCCACACTTCCAGCCGAGCTATGGGATGTTACTCAGCGCCCCCATGTGGTCGTAATATGGCCTTTTGGGAAAAGGGGGAAAAAAAACTTCATGTCTTGGTACCAGCAACAACTGTCTCTATTTACCCCCTGGATGACATCTGCAATCCCACCTGAGCCCTTATTTTCTCTCATGACTAACATCCCCCAAGTGACCTTCCCTATCTCTCTAAAAAGCCACTCCCTAACAGGTGTGTCAGTGAGAAATCTAGATGACTCACAATGTGGGGTGACCGTCACTGTTGAAACTGATGGGAAAACCCGGTACAGGCCTTGCAGCTGGGAGACCAGCCGACGCCACCCCGGCCAGCACGCGCCTGGCCCAGCCCGGGGCGCTTCCCGGACCCCGAGCGGCCCTCGAGGCTGCGGGAGCTCTGGCAGGGGTTGGGGAGGGGGTGGCTTGAGCGGGGAGGACCTCTCGGTGCCCCCCCACCCCCCGCCCCCCACCATCCCGTTCGCTGCTCAGGGTCACGTGGCTCCGGACGAGCGGGGCGTCAGCCCGGGGCCGCAGTCCCCAAAGACTCCTGCGGGCTTAGGGGCAGCTCAGCCGGGGCCACAGGCGCCCATCCTGCCGGCTGTGCAAACCCCCTGGAGAGCCTCAGCCCCGCCCTGTCCCCAAACCGAGGCCCGCCCTGCCCCCACGCCACGGGCCCAGCACAGGACCATCCTGAGAGAGCGGACGAGCGACAGCCAGGCACACAGACAGGCACTCGCTCGCACCCACTCCAGGTGAGACAGAGGCAGAAAGAGTCGAGGGTTCAGAGAGAGACTGTAAGACAGCCTGTGGGCAGGGGGGGCCTCGGGCAATATGCCGGGCAGCTACAGAGACCACCCGGCCCTGAGCAGCCAAAGCGATGGGGGCGGGGGGAGGCCACTGAGCAGCGTCGGGCCTGGAGAGGCCCAGGGTGGATGGACACCTGAGATCTCCGCGCTCTGCGCCCCGCCCCCCTCCCCCCAACCCCCTGCACGCATGCCACGCCGGGGCGCTCTGACACTACCTTCTCTGGAGTTTTGTCACTTGAATTTCTCTCCCTCTGCTCAACTGAGTGATGACAGTGTATTGAACAGCTAGGTCATTTCCAAATAAATTAAGCTTATTGTTTCACAGGCCACCCAGACATGTATGGAGAGACCAGCACGGATGCATGGACACCAATCTTGGTAATTAGACAACCAATGGGAAATTACTGTCTGACTCAGGAGAGAGAAAGAAACCCGAACAGATGGAATGAAATGAACAGAAACACAGGCTTTGCAACACACACCCTAATTCAATTACCAGAAAATAAACAACACTATAACCATTTTAGAAAAACAATAGACCTCTCCATGACCTTTGGTCGGGTGAGGAGTTCAGACACACAGCAAAAAAAAGCCAACTTTTCCAAGTCGTGAATATGTTAGTTCACACATTGACTTTTACATTGAAATGTGTAACTAATAAACTTAAAATCATTGACTCACTACATAAGCATGGAAGTATTTTAAATATAAAATATATTCTATAGTATTCAGGAAGCACTTGGCACATCTCTAAGTGTATCAGACCCAAAACTGGAATGTAGTGGAAGAGTCAGGATAGTCTAAAAATGAATCCCTAACTAAGAGGAACACACAGGATTACTGTAGATAAAAAAGGTTAAAGAAGAGAAGCTAGAAATCAGTCAATAAATGTCTTAGGGGTTAGCTTAGAGTGACTAGCCTCTGCGTGACTCTTTAAATTTTTCATGTTTGCAGCTTCCAAATTTTCCATTTTGAGAATAATACTTTCGCCTCCAAACCAGAGTGACTTGGGGACACAAAGGTAGAAGTCGATAATTTTCTTTGCCTATGTCTGAATATTTACAGTCAGAGGTAGAAAAGGAGGAGTCTGTCCCTTGTCTAGATGATGTCAATCCCCAGGTGTGGGATGTCTCCAGCCCTGGTTTAGCCATAAATGTTCCACCAGTAAAGATTTCTCTGAGACCAAATGCTCCCTAGCCCTGGAAAAGACAATATCCCTTAAAACCAGTAGCTCTTGAGGGTCTTAAACAATTAGTTAACAAATACCGAGATACTGGAACTCGAATCAGCTGTGAGTCCCCCTGCAACACCCCAATCTTGCCCGTTCAAAAACCAGATGGATCTTACCGATTCGTCCAGGATCTAAGAGCTGTTAATGAAGCTGTGGTTCCCATCCACCCCATAGTCCCAAACCCATATACCCTCCTATCCCAAGTCCCAGGAAATGCCAAGTACTTCTCAGTCTTGGACATTCAAGGTGCTTTCTTTTGCATTCCTCTCCATCCTGAATCCCAAAACCTCTTTGCTTTTGAGTGGCGAGACTTGGAAACAAGAGAGGCCATACAACTCTCGACTGGACTCGACTACCCCAAGCGTTTAGGGAAAGCCCTCATATCTTCGGGACTTCCTCGGGGAGAGAACTAAGGGAATTAACTTTAAAAAACAGTAGTCTAATACAGTATGTGGATGACTTGCTCATAGCTAGGCCAGATTTTACCAGCTCTCAAATGGACACTATTTAAAACGCTAAATTTCCTGTATGAAAAGGGTTATCGAGTATCCCCCATGTAGGCTCAGATTAGCTTAACCCAAGTAAAATACCTTGGATTTATAATTACGGAGAGAAAAAGAATGCCTCACCCCGAGGGGAGATCCCTAATCTTAAATACCCCGTAACCCCAAACAAAACAACAGCTTAGGGGATTTTTAGGAAGGACCGGGTTTTGCAGGATCTGGATTCCTAATTATGGCAATCTGGCCAGACCCCTATATGAAAATTTAAGGGGGAAAGAGGAAGAGCCACTCGACTGGCATGAGACCTGCAAGGTGGCCTTTAATGCCCTAAAAGAGTCCATCACTACAGCCCCAGCTTTAGGCCTCCCCAACCTGGAGAAGCCTTTTAGACTCTATGTTTCTGGAAGGACAGGAACTGCTCTTGGGGTATTAGGGCAGATGATGGGGCCCGTATTACAACCTGTGGCTTATCTCTCAAAATAACTAGATGAGGTGGCCAGAGGTTGGCCCACTTGCCTCCGGGCAGTAGCAGCCATTGCTCTTATGGTTAAGGAGGCATCTTAGCTGACCCTGTGTCAGCCCACCACAGTGTATACGCCTCACCGGGTGGAAGCAGCATTGGAAACGAAAGGGGACAGGTGGATGAGAGGGGGAAGGATCACCCAATACCAAGCCCTCCTCCTTGACACTCCAGAAATAAAGTTGAGGGTCTGCCAGACTTTAAATCCAGCAACCTTACTGCCAGATCCCCCTACCTCCCCTCTGGATCACCAATGCATACAAATCACAGACGAGTTATACTCTTCTCGCCGGGACCTATCAGAGACACCTTTATCTGACCCAGAGGAAAACTGGCACACAGATGGCAGCAGTTTTGTAGAAAAGGTAGAGAGGAAAGCAGGATATGCTGTAGCGAGCCTGGAAGAAACTAAGGAAAGTGGGTCTCTTCCCCCAGACACCTCAGCCCAGTAAGCTGAACTTTTTGCCCTGACAAGAGCTTTGGAGTTAGGAGAAGGAAAGAGGATTAATGTGTGTATGGACTCTAAGTATGCTTTCCTCATTCTGCATGCCCGTGCAGCAATTTGGAAAGAAAGAGGGATGCTCAGTGCCCGAAGCTCTGCTATTAAACACAAAGAGCTCATTCTCAGGCTCCTGGAGGCAGTCAAACTTCCTGCAAAATTAGCTGTCATCCACTGCAAGAGTCACCAAAAGGGGCAAGAAAAAGAGGCTCAGGGAAATAGGAAAGCTGATCAAGAGGCAGGACGAGCTGCCGGGGAAGCTACCTCTGCCACTGCTATCTGCCCCCTTTTCCCCAAGGAAACCCTGACTCCAGATTTTACCCCAGGGGGACATTCCCGATATGCTGAGCGGGGCTGGGAGATTGGGTCACATGGGAGGTTTCAGCCTGATCAGGCCCAAATAATACTCCCTGATTCTCAGGTTGAAAACATTACTAACTCCTTACATAAGAGCGCCCATTTTGGAAACGATAATCTAGAAATCTTGCTTAAGCCTATTCTCTCCCATCCGCAGTTAGCTAAGGTTGTTAAACAGGTCACACAAAATTGTGACACCTGTCTAAAAAATAACCCAAAAACCAGACCTCCTCTAATTACACCTGTCCAACATCGGGGATCATACCCAGGAGCGGACTGGCAATGCCGCTCCGCATTTAGAATTTACAGCCATGCCCAAGACCCAAGGGATTTCTTACTTGCTAGTCTTTAATGACACATTCACAGGATGGATCGAAGCGTTCCCTACTGAGACAGAGAGAGCTACCGAAGTCTGTAAAGCTCTGCTGAAGGAGATAGTGCCTAGGTTTGGGCTGCCTCGGTCACGTCAGAGTGACAACGGGCCCTCACTTACAGCCACGATACCCCAGAACCTAGCCGCATGCTTAGGCATAAAATACCGGCTCCGCTCATCCTGGAGGCCTCAAGCTTCAGGAAAGGAAGAGAGAGCCAACCAGACTCTTAAAAGGGCTCTGGCTAAGCTATGTCAAGAAAGACATAATAAGTGGACACATATGCTGCCCATAGCCCTCATGAGGCTACGGATATCCCCAAATGGCCACTGTTGTTAAGTCCTTCTGAAATGATATATGGATGTCCATTCTTATATTCTGATTTGTTTTTTGACGAGGATGCCAATACACTCTTAAAACATATAATTGACCTGGGAAGGTTTCCGCAAGAACTCCAACGGTATGGAGAACAAACCACAGGAAGACTTGAAAAATCCCCAGGTAAAGCCAGTGTCTCAAGTATCAGTAAAGACCTGGCAAGAAAAAGGGAGTCCTAACCAGCTGTCCGAGAAATGGACAGGGCCATATCAGGTTGTTCTAGTGACTTCAACTGCTGTAAATGTGTAGGGTCTATCTGCCTGGGTCCACAATTCTAGAATAAAACCCTATGGCCTACAGGAGTGGGAGACAGAATCTGAGACTCCAAAGCCAGAGGACAGCTATTCCTGTGAACCTGTTGAAGATCTCAGGCTCTTGTTCAAGCAGAACCCCATCAATCCAGCCTCAGATAAGTAAAATGCATCATATGATGTTCTTCCTCTTTCTAATCATATCTCCCTGTATGGCTATTGATCTCTCCCTAAACGAGGCATGTTCACTTGCAAACCTCACTGCTTCTCAACTGAACCTAAGCAGCCCGGGCTGCATCTGCATTAATGACAAAGGTTGGGGGTATGTCCAACCCATCCCAGGGTATCAATATCAAAGGCCCACCCTTCCAGCCGAGCTATGGGCTGTTACTCAGCGCCCCCATGTGGTCGTAATATGGCCTTTTGGGAAAAGGGGGAAAAAAAATTCATGTCTTGGTACCAGCAACAACTGTCTCTATTTACCCCCTGGATGACATCTGCAATCCCACCTGAGCCCTTATTTTCTCTCATGACTAACATCCCCCAAGTGACCTTCCCTATCTCTCTAAAAAGCCACTCCCTAACAGGGGTGTCAGTGAGAAATCTAGACGACTCACAATGTGGGGTGACCGTCACTGTTGAAACTGATGGGAAAAACCGGGACAGGCCCTGCAGCTGGTAGACCAGCCGACGCCACCCCCGGCCAGCACGCGCCTGGCCCGGCCCGGGGTGCTTCCCGGACCCCAAGTGGCCTCTCGAGGCTGCGGGAGCACTGGCGGGGGTTGGGGAGGGGGGTGGCTTGAGCGGGGAGGATGTCTTGGTGCCCCCCCACCCCCCGCCCCCCACCATCCCGTTCGCTGCTCAGGGTCACGTGTCTCCGGACTAGCGGGGCGTCGGCCCGGGGCCGCGGTCCCCGGAGCCTCCTGCAGGCTTAGGGGCAGCCCAGCCGGGGCCCCAGTCGCCCATCCTGCCAGCTGTGCAAACCCCCTGGAGTGCCTCAGCCCCGCCCTGTCCCCAAACCGAGGCCGTCCCTGCCCCCACGCCACAGGCCCAGCACAGGACCTTCCTGAGAGACCGGACGAGCGACAGCCAGGCACACGGACAGGCACTCGCACGCACCCACGTCAGGTGAGACAGAGGCAGAAAGAGATGAGGGTTCAGAGAGACACCGGAAGACAGCGTGTGGGTAGGGGGGGCTTCGGGCAGAATGCCGGGCAGCTTCAGAGACTACCCGTCCCTGAGCAGCAAACGCGATGGGGGTGGGGGGAGGCTGCCGAGCAGAGGCAAGCCTGCAGAGGCCCAGGATGGGAGGGCACCTGAGATATCCGCGGTCCGGGCCCCTCCCATCCCAACCCCCTGAACGCATGCCCCTCTCTGACGAAAGCTTCTCAGGAGTTTGATCACCTGAATTTCTATCCCTCTGCTCAACTGAGTGATGACAGTATATTGCACAGCTAGGTCATTTCCAAATAAATTAAGCTTAGTGTTTCACAGGACACCAGGACATGAATGCAGAGACCAGCACGGATGCATGGACACCAACCTTGGTAACTGGACAACCAATGGGAAATTACTGTCTGACTCAGGAGAGAGAAAGAAACCCGAACAGATGGAAAAATTGAACAGAAACACAAACTTTTCAACTCACACCCCAATTCAATTACCGAAAAAAACAACAACACTATAACCATTTTAGAAAAACAATAGACCTCTCCATGACCTTTGGTCCGGTGAGGAATTCTTACACACAACAAAAAAAGCCACCTTTTCCAAATCGAGAATATGTTAGTTCACACATTGATTTTACATTGAAATGTGTAACAAATAAACTTAAAATCATTGACTCACTACATACGCATGGAAGTATTTTAAACATAAATTATGTTCTATAGTATTCAGGAAGCACTTGGCACATCTGTAAGTGTATCAGACTCCAAACTGGAACTTAATGGAAGAGTCAGGATAGTCTAAAAATGAATCCCTAACTAAAAGTAATACACAGGATTACGTAGATCAAAAAGGTTAAAGAAGAGAAGCTAGAAATCAGTAAATAAATGTTTTAGGGTTTATCCTAGAGTGACTAGCCTCTGCGTTACTTTTTAAATTTTTCATGTTTGCATCTTCCAAGTTTTCCATGCTGAGAATAATACTTTCATATCAGTTTCGAGATCAGTCTCACACTAAAGACAGTAAGAGTGGAATAAGAAATAAGAAATGCTTGGGGGGGGGGAAGAAATGCTTGAACTAAAGGTGGTACTGATGAAATTATTTGCAGGGCAGCCAAGGAGTCACAGATGTAGAGAACAGACTTATGGACACGGGCAGGGTGTAGGAAGGAGAGGGTGAGATGAATGCAGAGGAACATGGAAACATAGTACCATACGTTAAAAGAGATGCCAATGCAATTTGCTGTATGACTCAGGGGACTCAAACAGGGGCTCTGCAACAAGCTAGAGGGGTGGAATGGGGAGGAGGAGACGGGAGAGAGGTTCAGGAGGGAGGAGACATATGTAAACCTGTGGCTCATTCACGTTGATGTTTGGCAACAAAATTCTGTAAAGCAACTATCCTTCAATTGAAAGAAAAAGTCATGTTTGGACTTACCAAACAAGGTCTTGTGTACTTCTAGCATGGCCTTCTGTTTCGTGCTGCCATCCTTAATTCATTCTTCCATATCATTAAACAGACTAGTCAAGTTTTTGCCAAAAACATCTTGAGCTCCTGCATCATGCTGATCAACTGCCTTCTCTCGATCCAGTATAGAATGGAGACCAAAGAAACCTTTTGTCATTTCTTCAAGTGATTGAAGCCACTCTATGTGATTTTAAAAAATAAATGTGGATAAGACGGATATGACCAAAGCAATCTAATGACAATATCTGTGCTTCATTAAAGACTTCTGCAGAGAACTATTAAATTTTTTGTATAGTATCAGAAGAATTTTTTAAATCCACACCAACATTTCTTTCGCCTCCGCTAGCCATCTAGACAAGGAAAACTGATTTTACCAATCAATGTCCCTAGTTCTGCTCCCTCACCGATCATTAGGCAATATGTGTTACTCAGGCAGGAGACCCTGGTTCAATTCCTGGGTCAGGAAGATCTGCTGGAGAAGGGATAGGCTACCCACTCCAGGATTAGTGGGCTTCCCTTGTGGCTCAGTTGGTAAAGAATCATTCCTCTGTACCAAGAGTAGCTCAACTCCTCTCAAAGCAAATACATGACGGTAGTAACTATGCAGGACAAAGCTGATTCTGTACATTTATACTACTCGCTCAGGAGCTTGACAGAGGTTCTAGATCTGTTACCACATTTTTTTTTGTTTTAAGTGATATCCGCATGTGCAGGTGAAAGTGGCTCAGTTCGTGCCTGACTCTTTGCGGCCCCAAGGACTACACAGTCCATGGAATTCTCTAGGCCAGAATACTGGAGTGGGTAGCCTATCCCTTCTCCAGGGGATCTTCCCGACCCAGTAATCAAAGCGGGGTCTCCTGCGTTGCAGGCAGATTCTTTAGCAACTGAGCTAGTAGGGCTTCACTGGTGGCTCAGTTGCTAAAGAATATCTGCATAACTGTCTATCGGTTTGGAATTAGCAATCTGTCTGTGAGCAGGGCCGGTCATAAGCAGCTTCTGTGAGAAAACAGAAGCATGTCTGCCTGACTTGCTTCTCTGGGGAGCATTCACTGTTCTTGCGCTAGTGCACGTGGCAAGTTTCTAAGTGAGAAAGTAATGGCTATTATCACAGCTGGCCACTGAGGTACTTAATGGCAGAGGCAATCCCAGCTCTGCCAAGCAGCAGCCATCACGAAATCAGCTATTGTCATTGTAGCCAAGTTCCGTGAATTTGTGGTGTTATTTGTTGTGTTCTTCAAGAAGATGCCTTCGCCCTGCCAGTAAGACATATTTCCATAACACACAGCCATGCACTCAATCGATGTGCATCCTCCAGTAAAGCCCAGCCACGATGTCTTAGAGGAGCCTCTCTGCCCATTGTCATAAGCCAGTCTAATTTTGTGTGAGACCGTGAAAACTCAGTGTCTTTATTACGCTTGTGCTTCTGACGGGAGGTCTGAGAAGGCACTTCTGAAGGTTTATTCCTACCAGTCGTTTTCATATTTATCGAGTCTTTATTTTATATTTTTTCTTATTTTTTACTTCTACCTGTTTCTTGCTACCAACCCGTCTCCCTCCACCCTCGTGCACACACGGTCAGTCATGGAATCCCGTGGACTTCATCCCGCCAGACTCCTCTGCCCATGGAGTTTTCCAGGCAAGAATACTGGAGTTGGTTGCCATTTCCTTCTCCATGTATGGAGTCTTTAAAGATTCCATCACTGAGGTGTTGCTTCTCTACTTGTACATGCCCTTCCTTCCTAAGTGCAGTAGAAGTCATCCCCACTTCCCAACATGTCTGTCTTCCGTCCTCTGGAGTATATATTGCTTGAGCTCACCACAGCGTCAGGATATTCTAGAAACCCTTCTGATTGCAGTCTCTTCGGGAGGTTACAAGTGCTTCAAACCTCAGAATTTTACAAAGCACTTTTTAGACCTCAGCTGAAAGGGAAGTCAACACTCAGTGACAGTCACAGGCTTCCATGGCCTGGACTTGATTATGGGCTGTGCTTTCATAATCATCATGTTTCCGATACCAACTAAGATGTCACTGAGAAATTTTTTTCTTTCTCATCATTGTATCTTTCATGTTTATTTAGATATATTATGGGTTTTCCTATATATCTTCCCTTAGGGATGAGGGTCTTATGTCAGTAGAACTTACTACAACTGATTTCCAGGTAGCTGTGTTAGGACAGGAAAAAGAATGACCAGCTGCTGGATTCTTAAGATTATGTATGAAAATATGATTCGTTTTACTGTGTGAAGTCAACCGATTCTAACTTTCTGAAGTAGGAATTCAGATAAATCAAAAAACATCGCCTAAATACTAGGCGGTCTCCCATCCAAATACTGACCAGGCCCGACCCTGCTCAGTTTCCCAGATCACAGGAGAGAGGGCACGTTCAGGGTGGTATGGCCTCAGACCAAGGCGGCTGCCAGGCGCCCCAGGAGGCCCGCGTTGCTCCTCCCTTGCGGTCTGACCTGCCGGTCGGGCCTGGGGCTGCAGTTCTCCAGCGGGCGCGCTGCACTTGAGCCGTACGACCCGCGACTGGACTCCGGCCGGTCAGAGCCTGCAGCTCGGCGGCCAACGGAGGGCGCCCCCGCTCCGCACACTGCGAGCCCAAGCCAGCAACAGTCTGGCCCGGCCGCCCGGGGCCTGGCGTGCCTGCGGAACCTGGGGTGGGAGGAGGGGGGGTGGGAAGAGCAGCGAGGACATCTCGGTGCCCCCTCACCCCCTGTCACCCACCATCCCGTTCGCTGCTCAGGGTCAGGTGGCTCCGGACGAGGGGAGCTTCGGCCCGGGTCTGCAGTCCCCGGAGAATCCTGGAGCTTAGGGGCAGCCCAGCCGGGGCCCCAGGCTCCCATCCTGCCGGCTGTGCAAACCGCCTGGAGTGCCTCAGCCCCGCCCTGTCCCCAAACCTAGGCCCGCCCTGCCCCCACGCCTCGGGCCCAGCACAGGACCTTCCTGAGAGAGCGGACGAGCGACATCCAGGCACACGGACAGGCACTCGCACACACCCATGCCAGGTGAGACAGAGGCAGAAAGATTCGAGGGTTCAGAGAGAGACTGGAAGACAGCGTGGGGGCAGGGGGGGCCTCGGGCAGGATGCCGGGCAGCTGCAGAGACCACCCGGCCCTGAGCAGCCAAAGCGATGGGGGCGGGGGGAGGCCACTGAGCAGCAGCGGGCCTGGAGAGGCCCAGGGTGGGAGGACACCTGAGATCTCCTCGCTCCGCGGCCCACCTCCCTCCCCCCAACCCCCTGCACGCATGCCACGCCGGGGCGCTCTGACACTAGCTTCTCTGGAGTTTTGTCACTTGAAATTCTCTCCCTCTGCTCAACTGAGTGATGACAGTGTATTGAACAGCTAGGTCATTTCCAAATAAATTAAGCTTAGTGTTTCACAGGACACCCGGACATGTATGGAGAGACCAGCACGGATGCATGGACACCAACCTTGGTAACTGGACAACCAATGGGAAATTACTCTCTGACTCAGGAGAGAGAAAGGAACCCGAACAGATGGAATGAAATGAACAGAAACACAGGCTTTGCAACTCACACCCTAATTCAATTACCAGAAAATAAACAACATTATAACCATTTTAGAAAAACAATAGACCTCTCCATGACCTTTGGTCGTGTGAGGAGTTCAAACACACAGCAAAAAAAGCCAACTTTTCCAAGTCGTGAATATGTTAGTTCACACATTGAATTTTACATTGAAATGTGTAACAAATAAACTTAAAATCATTGACTCACTACATAAGCAAGGAAGTATTTTAAATATAAAATATGTTCTATAGTATTCAGGAAGCACTTGGCACATCTCTAAGTGTATCAGACCCAAAACTGGAACGTAGTGGAAGAGTCAGGATAGTCTAAAAATGAATCCCTAACTAAAAGGAACACACAGGATTACTGTAGATAAAAAAGGTTAAAGAAGAGAAGCTAGAAATCAGTCAATAAATGTCTTAGGAGTTAGCTTAGAGTGACTAGCCTCTGCGTGACTCTTTAAATTTTTCATGTTTGCAGCTTCCAAATTTTCCATTTTGAGAATAATACTTTCGCCTCCAAACCAGAGTGACTTGGGGACACAAAGGTAGAAGTCGATAATTTTCTTTGCCTATGTCTGAATATTTAGAGTCAGAGGTAGAAAAGGAGGAGTCTGTCCCTTGTCTAGATGATGTCAATCCCCAGGTGTGGGATGTCTCCAGCCCTGGTTTAGCCATAAATGTTCCACCAGTAAAGACTTCTCTGAGACCAAATGCTCCCTAGCCCTGGAAAAGACAATATCCCTTAAAACCAGTAGCTCTTGAGGGTCTTAAACCATTAGTTAACAAATACCGAGATACTGGAACTCGAATCAGCTGTGAGTCCCCCTGCAACACCCCAATCTTGCCCGTTCAAAAACCAGATGGATCTTACCGATTCGTCCAGGATCTAAGAACTGTTAATGAAGCTGTGGTTCCCATCCACCCCATAGTCCCAAACCCATATACCCTCCTATCCCAAGTCCCAGGAAATGCCAAGTACTTCTCAGTCTTGGACCTTCAAGGTGCTTTCTTTTGCATTCCTCTCCATCCTGAATCCCAAAAACTCTTTGATTTTGAGTGGCGGGACTTGGAAACAAGAGAGACCATACAACTCTCGACTGGACTCGACTACCCCAAGGGTTTAGGGACAGCCCTCATATCTTCGGGACTTCCTCGGGGAGAGAACTAAGGGAATTAACTTTAACAAACAGTAGTCTAATACAATATGTGGATGACTTGCTCATAGCTAGGCCAGATTTTACCAGCTCTCAAATGGACACTATTTAAAACGCTAACTTTCCTGTATGAAAAGGGTTATCGAGTATCCCCCAAGTAGGCTCAGATTAGCTTAACCCAAGTAAAATACCTTGGATTTATAATTACGGAGAGAAAAAGAATGCCTGACCCCGAGGGGAGATCTCTCATCTTAAATACCCCGTACCCCCAAACAAAACAACCGCTTAGGGGATTTTTAGGAAGGACCGGGTTTTGCAGGATCTGGATTCCTAATTATGGCAATCTGGCCAGACCCCTATATGAAAATTTAAGGGGGAAAGAGGAAGAGCCACTCGACTTGCATGAGACCTGCAAGGTGGCCTTTAATGCCCTAAAAGAGTCCATCACTACAGCCCCAGCTTTAGGCCTCCCCAACCTGGAGAAGCCTTTTAGACTCTATGTTTCTGGAAGGACAGGAACTGCTCTTGGGGTGTTAGAGCAGATGTTGGGGCCCGTATTACAACCTGTGGCTTATCTCTCAAAATAACTAGATGAGGTGGCCAGAGGGTGGCCCACTTGCCTCCGGACAGTAGCAGTCACCGCTCTTATGGTTAAGGAGGCATCTAAGCTGACCCTGGGTCAGCCCACCACAGTGTATATGCCTCACCGGGTGCAAGCAGTCTTGGAAACGAAAGGGGACAGGTGGATGACAGGTGGAAGGATCACCCAATACCAAGCTCTCCTCCTTGACACTCCAGAAATAAAGTTGAGGGTCTGCCAGACTTTAAATCCAGCAACCTTACTGCCAGATCCCCCTACCTCCCCTCTGGATCACCAATGCATACAAATCACAGACGAGTTATACTTTTCTCGCCGGGACCTATCAGAGACACCTTTATCTGACCCAGAGGAAAACTGGCACACAGATGGCAGCAGTTTTGTAGAAAAGGGAGAGAGGAAAGCAGGATATGCTGTAGTGAGCCTGGAAGAAACTAAGGAAAGTGGGTCTCTTCCCCCAGACACCTCAGCCCAGAAAGCTGAACTTTTTGCCCTGACAAGAGCTTTGGAGTTAGGAGAAGAGGATTAATGTGTGTATGGACTCTAAGTATGCTTTCCTCATTCTGCATGCCCGTGCAGCAATTTGGAAAGAAAGAGGGATGCTCAGTGCCCGAAGCTCTGCTATTAAACACAAAGAGCTCATTCTCAGGCTCCTGGAGGCAGTCAAACTTCCTGCAAAATTAGCTGTCATCCACTGCAAGAGACACCAAAAGGGGCAAGAAAAAGAGGCTCAGGGAAATAGGAAAGCTGATCAAGAGGCAGGACGAGCTGCCGGGGAAGCTACCTCTGCCACTGCTTTCTGCCCCCTTTTCCCCAAGGAAACCCGAACTCCAGATTTTACCCCAGGGGGACATTCCCGATATGCTGAGCGGGGCTGGGAGATTGGGTCACATGGGTGGTTTCAGCCTGATCAGGCCCAAATAATACTCCCTGATTCTCAGGTTTAAAACATTACTAACTCCTTACATAAGAGCGCCCATTTTGGAAAAGATAATCTAGAAATCTTGCTTAAGCCTATTCTCTCCCATCCCCAGTTAGCTAAGGTTGTTAAACAGGTCACACAAAATTGTGACACCTGTCTATAAAATAACCCAAAAACCAGACCTCCTCTAACTACACCTCTCCATCATCGGGGATCATACCCAGGAGTGGACTGGCAAGTAGAATTTACAGCCATGCCCAAGACCCAAGGGTTTTCTTACTTGCTAGTCTTTATTGACACATTCACAGGATGGATCGAAGCGTTCCCTACTGAGACAGAGAGAGCTACAGAAGTCTGTAAAACTCTGCTGAAGGAGATAGTGCCTAGGTTTGGTCTGCCTCGGTCACTTCAGAGTGACAACGGGCCCTCACTTACAGCCACGATACCCCAGAACCTAGCCGCATGCTTAGGCATAAAATACCGGCTCCGCTCATCCTGGAGGCCTCAAGCTTCAGGAAAGGTAGAGAGAGCCAACCAGACTCTTAAAAGGGCTCTGGCTAAGCAATGTCAGAAACACATAATTAGTGGACACATATGCTACCCATAGCCCTCATGAGGCTACGGACATCCCCCAAACGGCCACTATTGTTAAGTCCTTATGAAATGATGTATGGATGACCATTCTTAACTTCTGATTTGTTTCTTGACGAGGATGCCAATACACTCTTAAAACATATAATTGACCTGGGAAGGTTTCAGCAAGAACTCCAACGGTATGGAGAACAAACCACAGGAAGACTTGAAAAATCCCCAGGTAAAGCCAGGGGATCAAGTATCAGTAAAGACCTGGCAAGAAAAAGGGAGTCCAAACCAGCTGTCCGAGAAATGGACAGGGCCATATCAGGTTGTTCTAGTGACTTCAACTGCTGTAAAAGTGAAGGGTCTATCTGCCTGGGTCCACAATTCTAGAATAAAACCCTATGGCATACAGGAGGGGGAGACAGAAACTGAGACTCCAAAGCCAGAGGACAGCTATTCCTGTGAACCTGTTGAAGATCTCAGGCTCTTGTTCAAGCAGAACCCCATCAATCCTGCCTCAGATAAGTAAAATGCATCATATGATGTTCTTCCTCTTTCTAATCATATCTCCCTGTATGGCTATTGATCTCTCCCTAAACGAGGCATGTTCACTTGCAAACCACACTGCTTCTCAACTCAACCTAAGCAGCCCGGGCTGCATCTGCATTAATGACAAAGGTTGGGGGTATGTCCAACACATCACAGGGTACCACTATCAAAGGCCCACCCTTCCAGCCGAGCTATCGGCTGTTCCTCAGCGCCCCCATGTGGTCGTAATATGGCCTTTTGGGAAAAGGGGGAAAAAAAATTTCATGTCTTGGTACCAGCAACAACTGTCTCTATTTACCCCCTGGATGACATCTGCAATCCCACCTGAGCCCTTATTTTCTCTCATGACTAACATCCCCCAAGTGACCTTCCCTATCTCTCTAAAAAGCCACTCCCTAACAGGGGTGTCAGTGAGAAATCTAGAAGACTCACAATGTGGGGTGACCGTCACTGTTGAAACTGATGGGAAAAACTGGGACAGGCCCTGCAGCTGGGAGACCAGCCGACGCCACCCCCGGCCAGCACGCGCCTGGCCCGGCCCGGGGCGCTTCCCGGACCCCGAGCAGCCTGGCGAGGCTGCGGGAGCTCTGGCGGGGGTTGGGGAGGGGGGTGGCTTGAGCGGGGAGGACGTCTCGGTGCCCCCCAATCCCCCGCCCATCACCATCCCGTTCGCTGCTCAGGGTCACGTGGCTCCGGACGAGTGGGGTGTCGGCTCGGGGCCGCGGTCCCCAGAGAATCTGCGGGCTTAGGGGCAGCCCAGCCGGGGCCCCAGGCGCCCATCCTGCCGGCTGTGCAAACCCCCTGGAGTGCCTCAGCCCCGCCCTGTCCCCAAACCGAGGCCCGCCCTGCCCCCACGCCACGGGCCCAGCACAGGACCTTCCTGAGAGAGCGCACGAGCGACAGCCAGGCACACGGACAGGCACTCGCACGCACCCACGCCAGGTGAGACAGAGGCAGAAAGAGTCGAGGGTTCAGAGAGAGACTGGAAGACAGCGTGTAGGCAGGGGGGGCCTCGGGCAGGATGCCGGGCAGCTGCAGAGACCACCCGGCACTGAGCAGCCAAAGCGATGGGGGCGGGGGGAGGCCACTGAGCAGCGGCGGGCCTGGAGAGGCCCAGGGTGGGAGGACACCTGAGATCTCCACGCTCCGCGCCCCGTCCCCCTCCCCCCAACCCCCTCCACGCATGCCACGCCGGGGCGCTCTGACACTAGCTTCTCTGGAGTTTTGTCACTTGAATTTCTCTCCCTCTGCTCAACGGAGTGATGACAGTGTATTGAACAGCTAGGTCATTTCCAAATAAATTAAGCTTAGTGTTTCACAGGACACCCGGACATGTATGGAGAGACCAGCACGGATGCATGGACACCAACCTTGGTAACTGGACAACCAATGGGAAATTACTGTCTGACTCAGGAGAGAGAAAGAAACCCGAACAGATGGAATGAAATGAACAGAAACACAGGCTTTGCAACTCACACCCTAATTCAATTACCAGAAAATAAACAACACTATAACCATTTTAGAAAAACAATAGACCTCTCTATGACCTTTGGTCGGGTGAGGAGCTCAAACACACAGCAAAAAAAAGCCAACTTTTCCAAGTCGTGAATATGTTAGTTCACACATTGACTTTTACATTGAAATGTGTAACAAATAAACTTAAAATCATTGACTCACTACATAAGCATGGAAGTATTTTAAATATAAAATATGTTCTATAGTATTCAGGAAGCACTTGGCACATCTCTAAGTGTATCAGACCCAAAACTGGAACGTAGTGGATGAGTCAGGATAGTCTAAAAATGAATCCCTAACTAAAAGGAACACACAGGATTACTCTAGATAAAAAAGGTTAAAGAAGAGAAGCTAGAAATCAGTCAATAAATGTCTTAGGGGTTAGCTTAGAGTGACTAGCCTCTGCGTGACTCTTTAAATTTTTCATGTTTACAGCTTCCAAATTTTCCATTTTGAGAATAATACTTTCGCCTCCAAACCAGAGTGACTTGGGGACACAAAGGTAGAAGTCGATAATTTCCTTTGCCTATGTCTGAATATTTACAGTCAGAGGTAGAAAAGGAGGAGTCTGTCCCTTGTCTAGATGATGTCAATCCCCAGGTGTGGGATGTCTCCAGCCCTGGTTTAGCCATAAATGTTCCACCAGTAAAGATTTCTCTGAGACCAAATGCTCCCTAGCCCTGGAAAAGACAATATCCCTTAAAACCAGTAGCTCTTGAGGGTCTTAAACCATTAGTTAACAAATACCGAGATACTGGAACTCGAATCAGCTGTGAGTCCCCCTGCAACACCCCAATCTTGCCCGTTCAAAAACCAGATGGATCTTACCGATTCGTCCAGGATCTAAGAGCTGTTAATGAAGCTGTGGTTCCCATCCACCCCATAGTCCCAAACCCATATACCCTCCTAACCCAAGTCCCAGGAAATGCCAAGTACTTCTCAGTCTTGGACCTTCAAGGTGCTTTCTTTTGCATTCCTCTCCATCCTGAATCCCAAAAACTCTTTGATTTTGAGTGGCGGGACTTGGAAACAAGAGAGACCATACAACTCTCGACTGGACTCGACTACCCCAAGGGTTTAGGGACAGCCCTCATATCTTCGGGACTTCCTCGGGGAGAGAACTAAGGGAATTAACTTTAACAAACAGTAGTCTAATACAGTATGTGGATGACTTGCTCATAGCTAGGCCAGATTTTACCAGCTCTCAAATGGACACTATTTAAAACGCTAACTTTCCTGTATGAAAAGGGTTATCGAGTATCCCCCAAGTAGGCTCAGATTAGCTTAACCCAAGTAAAATACCTTGGATTTATAATTACGGAGAGAAAAAGAATGCCTGACCCCGAGGGGAGATCTCTCATCTTAAATACCCCGTACCCCCAAACAAAACAACCGCTTAGGGGATTTTTAGGAAGGACCGGGTTTTGCAGGATCTGGATTCCTAATTATGGCAATCTGGCCAGACCCCTATATGAAAATTTAAGGGGGAAAGAGGAAGAGCCACTCGACTGGCATGAGACCTGCAAGGTGGCCTTTAATGCCCTAAAAGAGTCCATCACTACAGCCCCAGCTTTAGGCCTCCCCAACCTGGAGAAGCCTTTTAGACTCTATGTTTCTGGAAGGACAGGAACTGCTCTTGGGGTGTTAGAGCAGATGTTGGGGCCCGTATTACAACCTGTGGCTTATCTCTCAAAATAACTAGATGAGGTGGCCAGAGGGTGGCCCACTTGCCTCCGGACAGTAGCAGTCACCGCTCTTATGGTTAAGGAGGCATCTAAGCTGACCCTGGGTCAGCCCACCACAGTGTATACGCCTCACCGGGTGCAAGCAGTCTTGGAAACGAAAGGGGACAGGTGGATGACAGGGGGAAGGATCACCCAATACCAAGCCCTCCTCCTTGACACTCCAGAAATAAAGTTGAGGGTCTGCCAGACTTTAAATCCAGCAACCTTACTGCCAGATCCCCCTACCTCCCCTCTGGATCACCAATGCATACAAATCACAGACGAGTTATACTTTTCTCGCCGGGACCTATCAGAGACACCTTTATCTGACCCAGAGGAAAACTGGCACACAGATGGCAGCAGTTTTGTAGAAAAGGGAGAGAGGAAAGCAGGATATGCTGTAGTGAGCCTGGAAGAAACTAAGGAAAGTGGGTCTCTTCCCCCAGACACCTCAGCCCAGAAAGCTGAACTTTTTGCCCTGACAAGAGCTTTGGAGTTAGGAGAAGAGGATTAATGTGTGTATGGACTCTAAGTATGCTTTCCTCATTCTGCATGCCCGTGCAGCAATTTGGAAAGAAAGAGGGATGCTCAGTGCCCGAAGCTCTGCTATTAAACACAAAGAGCTCATTCTCAGGCTCCTGGAGGCAGTCAAACTTCCTGCAAAATTAGCTGTCATCCACTGCAAGAGACACCAAAAGGGGCAAGAAAAAGAGGCTCAGGGAAATAGGAAAGCTGATCAAGAGGCAGGACGAGCTGCCGGGGAAGCTACCTCTGCCACTGCTATCTGCCCCCTTTTCCCCAAGGAAACCCTAACTCCAGATTTTACCCCAGGGGGACATTCCCGATATGCTGAGCGGGGCTGGGAGATTGGGTCACATGGGTGGTTTCAGCCTGATCAGGCCCAAATAATACTCCCTGATTCTCAGGTTTAAAACATTACTAACTCCTTACATAAGAGCGCCCATTTTGGAAAAGATAATCTAGAAATCTTGCTTAAGCCTATTCTCTCCCATCCCCAGTTAGCTAAGGTTGTTAAACAGGTCACACAAAATTGTGACACCTGTCTAAAAAATAACCCAAAAAGCAGACCTCCTCTAACTACACCTGTCCATCATCGGGGATCATACCCAGGAGTGGACTGGCAAGTAGAATTTACAGCCATGCCCAAGACCCAAGGGTTTTCTTACTTGCTAGTCTTTATTGACACATTCACAGGATGGATCGAAGCGTTCCCTACTGAGACAGAGAGAGCTACAGAAGTCTGTAAAACTCTGCTGAAGGAGATAGTGCCTAGGTTTGGTCTGCCTCGGTCACTTCAGAGTGACAACGGGCCCTCACTTACAGCCACGATACCCCAGAACCTAGCCGCATGCTTAGGCATAAAATACCGGCTCCGCTCATCCGGGAGGCCTCAAGCTTCAGGAAAGGTAGAGAGAGCCAACCAGACTCTTAAAAGGGCTCTGGCTAAGCAATGTCAGAAACACATAATTAGTGGACACATATGCTGCCCATAGCCCTCATGAGGCTACGGACATCCCCCAAACGGCCACTATTGTTAAGTCCTTATGAAATGATGTATGGACGACCATTCTTAACTTCTGATTTGTTTCTTGACGAGGATGCCAATACACTCTTAAAACATATAATTGACCTGGGAAGGTTTCAGCAAGAACTCCAACGGTATGGAGAACAAACCACAGGAAGACTTGAAAAATCCCCAGGTAAAGCCAGGGGATCAAGTATCAGTAAAGACCTGGCAAGAAAAAGGGAGTCCAAACCAGCTCTCCGAGAAATGGACAGGGCCTTATCAGGTTGTTCTAATGACTTCAACTGCTGTAAAAGTGAAGGGTCTATCTGCCTGGGTCCACAATTCTAGAATAAAACCCTATGGCCTACAGGAGCGGGAGACAGAAACTGAGACTCCAAAGCCAGAGGACAGCTATTCCTGTGAACCTGTTGAAGATCTCAGGCTCTTGTTCAAGCAGAACCCCATCAATCCTGCCTCAGATAAGTAAAATGCATCATATGATGTTCTTCCTCTTTCTAATCATATCTCCCTGTATGGCTATTGATCTCTCCCTAAACGAGGCATGTTCACTTGCAAACCACACTGCTTCTCAACTGAACCTAAGCAGCCCGGGCTGCATCTGCATTAATGACAAAGGTTGGGGGTATGTCCAACACATCACAGGGTATCACTATCAAAGGCCCAGCCTTCCAGCCGAGCTATGGGCTGTTCCTCAGTGCCCCCATGTGGTCGTAATATGGCCTTTTGGGAAAAGGGGGAAAAAAAACTTCATGTCTTGGTACCAGCAACAACTGTCTCTATTTACCCCCTGGATGACATCTGCAATCCCACCTGAGCCCTTATTTTCTCTCATGACTAACATCCCCCAAGTGACCTTCCCTATCTCTCTAAAAAGCCACTCCCTAACAGGGGTGTCAGTGAGAAATCTAGAAGACTCACAATGTGGGGTGACCGTCACTGTTGAAACTGATGGGAAAAACTGGGACAGGCCCTGCAGCTGGGAGACCAGCCGACGCCACCCCCGGCCAGCACGCGCCTGGCCCGGCCCGGGGCGCTTCCCGGACCCCGAGCAGCCTGGCGAGGCTGCGGGAGCTCTGGCGGGGGTTGGGGAGGGGGGTGGCTTGAGCGGGGAGGACATCTCGGTGCCCCCCAATCCCCCGCCCATCACCATCCCGTTCGCTGCTCAGGGTCACGTGGCTCCGGACGAGTGGGGTGTCGGCTCGGGGCCGCGGTCCCCAGAGACTCTGCGGGCTTAGGGGCAGCCCAGCCGGGGCCCCAGGCGCCCATCCTGCCGGCTGTGCAAACCCCCTGGAGTGCCTCAGCCCCGCCCTGTCCCCAAACCGAGGCCCGCCCTGCCCCCACGCCACGGGCCCAGCACAGGACCTTCCTGAGAGAGCGCACGAGCGACAGCCAGGCACACGGACAGGCACTCGCACGCACCCACGCCAGGTGAGACAGAGGCAGAAAGAGTCGAGGGTTCAGAGAGAGACTGGAAGACAGCGTGTAGGCAGGGGGGGCCTCGGGCAGGATGCCGGGCAGCTGCAGAGACCACCCGGCACTGAGCAGCCAAAGCGATGGGGGCGGGGGGAGGCCACTGAGCAGCGGCGGGCCTGGAGAGGCCCAGGGTGGGAGGACACCTGAGATCTCCACGCTCCGCGCCCCGTCCCCCTCCCCCCAACCCCCTCCACGCATGCCACGCCGGGGCGCTCTGACACTAGCTTCTCTGGAGTTTTGTCACTTGAATTTCTCTCCCTCTGCTCAACGGAGTGATGACAGTGTATTGAACAGCTAGGTCATTTCCAAATAAATTAAGCTTAGTGTTTCACAGGACACCCGGACATGTATGGAGAGACCAGCACGGATGCATGGACACCAACCTTGGTAACTGGACAACCAATGGGAAATTACTGTCTGACTCAGGAGAGAGAAAGAAACCCGAACAGATGGAATGAAATGAACAGAAACACAGGCTTTGCAACTCACACCCTAATTCAATTACCAGAAAATAAACAACACTATAACCATTTTAGAAAAACAATAGACCTCTCTATGACCTTTGGTCGGGTGAGGAGCTCAAACACACAGCAAAAAAAAGCCAACTTTTCCAAGTCGTGAATATGTTAGTTCACACATTGACTTTTACATTGAAATGTGTAACAAATAAACTTAAAATCATTGACTCACTACATAAGCATGGAAGTATTTTAAATATAAAATATGTTCTATAGTATTCAGGAAGCACTTGGCACATCTCTAAGTGTATCAGACCCAAAACTGGAACGTAGTGGATGAGTCAGGATAGTCTAAAAATGAATCCCTAACTAAAAGGAACACACAGGATTACTCTAGATAAAAAAGGTTAAAGAAGAGAAGCTAGAAATCAGTCAATAAATGTCTTAGGGGTTAGCTTAGAGTGACTAGCCTCTGCGTGACTCTTTAAATTTTTCATGTTTACAGCTTCCAAATTTTCCATTTTGAGAATAATACTTTCGCCTCCAAACCAGAGTGACTTGGGGACACAAAGGTAGAAGTCGATAATTTCCTTTGCCTATGTCTGAATATTTACAGTCAGAGGTAGAAAAGGAGGAGTCTGTCCCTTGTCTAGATGATGTCAATCCCCAGGTGTGGGATGTCTCCAGCCCTGGTTTAGCCATAAATGTTCCACCAGTAAAGATTTCTCTGAGACCAAATGCTCCCTAGCCCTGGAAAAGACAATATCCCTTAAAACCAGTAGCTCTTGAGGGTCTTAAACCATTAGTTAACAAATACCGAGATACTGGAACTCGAATCAGCTGTGAGTCCCCCTGCAACACCCCAATCTTGCCCGTTCAAAAACCAGATGGATCTTACCGATTCGTCCAGGATCTAAGAGCTGTTAATGAAGCTGTGGTTCCCATCCACCCCATAGTCCCAAACCCATATACCCTCCTAACCCAAGTCCCAGGAAATGCCAAGTGCTTCTCAGTCTTGGACCTTCAAGGTGCTTTCTTTTGCATTCCTCTCCATCCTGAATCCCAAAAACTCTTTGATTTTGAGTGGCGGGACTTGGAAACAAGAGAGACCATACAACTCTCGACTGGACTCGACTACCCCAAGGGTTTAGGGACAGCCCTCATATCTTCGGGACTTCCTCGGGGAGAGAACTAAGGGAATTAACTTTAACAAACAGTAGTCTAATACAGTATGTGGATGACTTGCTCATAGCTAGGCCAGATTTTACCAGCTCTCAAATGGACACTATTTAAAACGCTAACTTTCCTGTATGAAAAGGGTTATCGAGTATCCCCCAAGTAGGCTCAGATTAGCTTAACCCAAGTAAAATACCTTGGATTTATAATTACGGAGAGAAAAAGAATGCCTGACCCCGAGGGGAGATCTCTCATCTTAAATACCCCGTACCCCCAAACAAAACAACCGCTTAGGGGATTTTTAGGAAGGACCGGGTTTTGCAGGATCTGGATTCCTAATTATGGCAATCTGGCCAGACCCCTATATGAAAATTTAAGGGGGAAAGAGGAAGAGCCACTCGACTGGCATGAGACCTGCAAGGTGGCCTTTAATGCCCTAAAAGAGTCCATCACTACAGCCCCAGCTTTAGGCCTCCCCAACCTGGAGAAGCCTTTTAGACTCTATGTTTCTGGAAGGACAGGAACTGCTCTTGGGGTGTTAGAGCAGATGTTGGGGCCCGTATTACAACCTGTGGCTTATCTCTCAAAATAACTAGATGAGGTGGCCAGAGGGTGGCCCACTTGCCTCCGGACAGTAGCAGTCACCGCTCTTATGGTTAAGGAGGCATCTAAGCTGACCCTGGGTCAGCCCACCACAGTGTATACGCCTCACCGGGTGCAAGCAGTCTTGGAAACGAAAGGGGACAGGTGGATGACAGGGGGAAGGATCACCCAATACCAAGCCCTCCTCCTTGACACTCCAGAAATAAAGTTGAGGGTCTGCCAGACTTTAAATCCAGCAACCTTACTGCCAGATCCCCCTACCTCCCCTCTGGATCACCAATGCATACAAATCACAGACGAGTTATACTTTTCTCGCCGGGACCTATCAGAGACACCTTTATCTGACCCAGAGGAAAACTGGCACACAGATGGCAGCAGTTTTGTAGAAAAGGGAGAGAGGAAAGCAGGATATGCTGTAGTGAGCCTGGAAGAAACTAAGGAAAGTGGGTCTCTTCCCCCAGACACCTCAGCCCAGAAAGCTGAACTTTTTGCCCTGACAAGAGCTTTGGAGTTAGGAGAAGAGGATTAATGTGTGTATGGACTCTAAGTATGCTTTCCTCATTCTGCATGCCCGTGCAGCAATTTGGAAAGAAAGAGGGATGCTCAGTGCCCGAAGCTCTGCTATTAAACACAAAGAGCTCATTCTCAGGCTCCTGGAGGCAGTCAAACTTCCTGCAAAATTAGCTGTCATCCACTGCAAGAGTCACCAAAAGGGGCAAGAAAAAGAGGCTCAGGGAAATAGGAAAGCTGATCAAGAGGCAGCACGAGCTGCCGGGGAAGCTACCTCTGCCACTGCTATCTGCCCCCTTTTCCCCAAGGAAACCCTAACTCCAGATTTTACCCCAGGGGGACATTCCCGATATGCTGAGCGGGGCTGGGAGATTGGGTCACATGGGTGGTTTCAGCCTGATCAGGCCCAAATAATACTCCCTGATTCTCAGGTTTAAAACATTACTAACTCCTTACATAAGAGCGCCCATTTTGGAAAAGATAATCTAGAAATCTTGCTTAAGCCTATTCTCTCCCATCCCCAGTTAGCTAAGGTTGTTAAACAGGTCACACAAAATTGTGACACCTGTCTAAAAAATAACCCAAAAACCAGACCTCCTCTAACTACACCTGTCCATCATCGGGGATCATACCCAGGAGTGGACTGGCAAGTAGAATTTACAGCCATGCCCAAGACCCAAGGGTTTTCTTACTTGCTAGTCTTTATTGACACATTCACAGGATGGATCGAAGTGTTCCCTACTGAGACAGAGAGAGCTACAGAAGTCTGTAAAGCTCTGCTGAAGGAGATAGTGCCTAGGTTTGGTCTGCCTCGGTCACTTCAGAGTGACAACGGGCCCTCACTTACAGCCACTATACCCCAGAACCTAGCCACATGCTTAGGCATAAAATACCGGCTCCGCTCATCCTGGAGGCCTCAAGCTTCAGGAAAGGTAGAGAGAGCCAACCAGACTCTTAAAAGGGCTCTGGCTAAGCTATGTCAGAAACACATAATTAGTGGACACATATGCTGCCCATAGCCCTCATGAGGCTTCGGACATCCCCCAAACGGCCACTATTGTTAAGTCCTTATGAAATGATGTATGGACGACCATTCTTAACGTCTGATTTGTTTCTTGACGAGGATGCCAATACACTCTTAAAACATATAATTGACCTGGGAAGGTTTCAGCAAGAACTCCAACGGTATGGAGAACAAACCACAGGAAGACTTGAAAAATCCCCAGGTAAAGCCAGGGGATCAAGTATCAGTAAAGACCTGGCAAGAAAAAGGGAGTCCAAACCAGCTCTCCGAGAAATGGACAGGGCCATATCAGGTTGTTCTAGTGACTTCAACTGCTGTAAAAGTGAAGGGTCTATCTGCCTGGGTCCACAATTCTAGAATAAAACCCTATGGCATACAGGAGGGGGAGACAGAAACTGAGACTCCAAAGCCAGAGGACAGCTATTCCTGTGAACCTGTTGAAGATCTCAGGCTCTTGTTCAAGCAGAACCCCATCAATCCTGCCTCAGATAAGTAAAATGCATCATATGATGTTCTTCCTCTTTCTAATCATATCTCCCTGTATGTCTATTGATCTCTCCCTAAACGAGGCATGTTCACTTGCAAACCACACTGCTTCTCAACTCAACCTAAGCAGCCCGGGCTGCATCTGCATTAATGACAAAGGTTGGGGGTATGTCCAACACATCACAGGGTATCACTATCAAAGGCCCACCCTTCCAGCCGAGCTATGGGCTGTTCCTCAGCGCCCCCATGTGGTCGTAATATGGCCTTTTGGGAAAAGGGGGAAAAAAAATTTCATGTCTTGGTACCAGCAACAACTGTCTCTATTTACCCCCTGGATGACATCTGCAATCCCACCTGAGCCCTTATTTTCTCTCATGACTAACATCCCCCAAGTGACCTTCCCTATCTCTCTAAAAAGCCACTCCCTAACAGGGGTGTCAGTGAGAAATCTAGAAGACTCACAGTGTGGGGTGACCGTCACTGTTGAAACTGATGGGAAAAACTGGGACAGGCCCTGCAGCTGGGAGACCAGCCGACGCAACCCCCGGCCAGCACGCGCCTGGCCCGGCCCGGGGCGCTTCCCGGATCCCGAGCAGCCTGGCGAGGCTGCGGGAGCTCTGGCGGGGGTTGGGGAGGGGGGTGGCTTGAGCGGGGAGGACGTCTCTGTGCCCCCCAATCCCCCGCCCACCACCATCCCGTTCGCTGCTCAGGGTCACGTGGCTCCGGACGAGTGGGGCGTCGGCTCGGGGCCGCGGTCCCCAGAGACTCTGCGGGCTTAGGGGCAGCCCAGCCGGGGCCCCAGGCGCCCATCCTGCCGGCTGTGCAAACCCCCTGGAGTGCCTCAGCCCCGCCCTGTCCCCAAACCGAGGCCCGCCCTGCCCCCACGCCACGGGCCCAGCACAGGACCTTCCTGAGAGAGCGGACGAGCGACAGCCAGGCACACGGACAGGCACTCGCACCACCCACGCCAGGTGAGACAGAGGCAGAAAGAGTCGAGGGTTCAGAGAGAGACTGGAAGACAGCGTGTAGGCAGGGGGGGCCTCGGGCAGGATGCCGGGCAGCTGCAGAGACCACCCGGCACTGAGCAGCCAAAGCGATGGGGGCGGGGGGAGGCCACTGAGCAGCGGCGGGCCTGGAGAGGCCCAGGGTGGGAGGACACCTGAGATCTCCACGCTCCGCGCCCCGTCCCCCTCCCCCCAACCCCCTGCACGCATGCCACGCCGGGGCGCTCTGACACTAGCTTCTCTGGAGTTTTGTCACTTGAATTTCTCTCCCTCTGCTCAACGGAGTGATGACAGTGTATTGAACAGCTAGGTCATTTCCAAATAAATTAAGCTTAGTGTTTCACAGGACACCCGGACATGTATGGAGAGACCAGCACGGATGCATGGACACCAACCTTGGTAACTGGACAACCAATGGGAAATTACTGTCTGACTCAGGAGAGAGAAAGAAACCCGAACAGATGGAATGAAATGAACAGAAACACAGGCTTTGCAACTCACACCCTAATTCAATTACCAGAAAATAAACAACACTATAACCATTTTAGAAAAACAATAGACCTCTCTATGACCTTTGGTCGGGTGAGGAGCTCAAACACACAGCAAAAAAAAGCCAACTTTTCCAAGTCGTGAATATGTTAGTTCACACATTGACTTTTACATTGAAATGTGTAACAAATAAACTTAAAATCATTGACTCACTACATAAGCATGGAAGTATTTTAAATATAAAATATGTTCTATAGTATTCAGGAAGCACTTGGCACATCTCTAAGTGTATCAGACCCAAAACTGGAACGTAGTGGATGAGTCAGGATAGTCTAAAAATGAATCCCTAACTAAAAGGAACACACAGGATTACTGTAGATAAAAAAGGTTAAAGAAGAGAAGCTAGAAATCAGTCAATAAATGTCTTAGGGGTTAGCTTAGAGTGACTAGCCTCTGCGTGACTCTTTAAATTTTTCATGTTTGCAGCTTCCAAATTTTCCATTTTGAGAATAATACTTTCGCCTCCAAACCAGAGTGACTTGGGGACACAAAGGTAGAAGTCGATAATTTCCTTTGCCTATGTCTGAATATTTACAGTCAGAGGTAGAAAAGGAGGAGTCTGTCCCTTGTCTAGATGATGTCAATCCCCAGGTGTGGGATGTCTCCAGCCCTGGTTTAGCCATAAATGTTCCACCAGTAAAGATTTCTCTGAGACCAAATGCTCCCTAGCCCTGGAGAAGACAATATCCCTTAAAACCAGTAGCTCTTGAGGGTCTTAAACCATTAGTTAACAAATACCGAGATACTGGAACTCGAATCAGCTGTGAGTCCCCTGCAACACCCCAATCTTGTCCGTTCAAAAACCAGATGGATCTTACCGATTCGTCCAGGATCTAAGAGCTGTTAATGAAGCTGTGGTTCCCATCCACCCCATAGTCCCAAACCCATATACCCTCCTATCCCAAGTCCCAGGAAATGCCAAGTACTTCTCAGTCTTGGACCTTCAAGGTGCTTTCTTTTGCATTCCTCTCCATCCTGAATCCCAAAAACTCTTTGATTTTGAGTGGCGGGACTTGGAAACAAGAGAGACCATACAACTCTCGACTGGACTCGACTACTCCAAGGGTTTAGGGACAGCCCTCATATCTTCGGGACTTCCTCAGGGAGAGAACTAAGGGAATTAACTTTAACAAACAGTAGTCTAATACAGTATGTGGATGACTTGCTCATAGCTAGGCCAGATTTTACCAGCTCTCAAATGGACACTATTTAAAACGCTAACTTTCCTGTATGAAAAGGGTTATCGAGTATCCCCCAAGTAGGCTCAGATTAGCTTAACCCAAGTAAAATACCTTGGATTTATAATTACGGAGAGAAAAAGAATGCCTGACCCCGAGGGGAGATCTCTCATCTTAAATACCCCGTACCCCCAAACAAAACAACCGCTTAGGGGATTTTTAGGAAGGACCGGGTTTTGCAGGATCTGGATTCCTAATTATGGCAATCTGGCCAGACCCCCATAGGAAAATTTAAGGGGGAAAGAGGAAGAGCCACTCGACTTGCATGAGACCTGCAAGGTGGCCTTTAATGCCCTAAAAGAGTCCATCACTACAGCCCCAGCTTTAGGCCTCCCCAACCTGGAGAAGCCTTTTAGACTCTATGTTTCTGGAAGGACAGGAACTGCTCTTGGGGTGTTAGAGCAGATGTTGGGGCCCGTATTACAACCTGTGGCTTATCTCTCAAAATAACTAGATGAGGTGGCCAGAGGGTGGCCCACTTGCCTCCGGACAGTAGCAGTCACCGCTCTTATGGTTAAGGAGGCATCTAAGCTGACCCTGGGTCAGCCCACCACAGTGTATACGCCTCACCGGGTGCAAGCAGTCTTGGAAACGAAAGGGGACAGGTGGATGACAGGGGGAAGGATCACCCAATACCAAGCCCTCCTCCTTGACACTCCAGAAATAAAGTTGAGGGTCTGCCAGACTTTAAATCCAGCAACCTTACTGCCAGATCCCCCTACCTCCCCTCTGGATCACCAATGCATACAAATCACAGACGAGTTATACTTTTCTCGCCGGGACCTATCAGAGACACCTTTATCTGACCCAGAGGAAAACTGGCACACAGATGGCAGCAGTTTTGTAGAAAAGGGAGAGAGGAAAGCAGGATATGCTGTAGTGAGCCTGGAAGAAACTAAGGAAAGTGGGTCTCTTCCCCCAGACACCTCAGCCCAGAAAGCTGAACTTTTTGCCCTGACAAGAGCTTTGGAGTTAGGAGAAGAGGATTAATGTGTGTATGGACTCTAAGTATGCTTTCCTCATTCTGCATGCCCGTGCAGCAATTTGGAAAGAAAGAGGGATGCTCAGTGCCCGAAGCTCTGCTATTAAACACAAAGAGCTCATTCTCAGGCTCCTGGAGGCAGTCAAACTTCCTGCAAAATTAGCTGTCATCCACTGCAAGAGACACCAAAAGGGGCAAGAAAAAGAGGCTCAGGGAAATAGGAAAGCTGATCAAGAGGCAGGACGAGCTGCCGGGGAAGCTACCTCTGCCACTGCTATCTGCCCCCTTTTCCCCAAGGAAACCCTAACTCCAGATTTTACCCCAGGGGGACATTCCCGATATGCTGAGCGGGGCTGGGAGATTGGGTCACATGGGTGGTTTCAGCCTGATCAGGCCCAAATAATACTCCCTGATTCTCAGGTTTAAAACATTACTAACTCCTTACATAAGAGCGCCCATTTTGGAAAAGATAATCTAGAAATCTTGCTTAAGCCTATTCTCTCCCATCCCCAGTTAGGTAAGGTTGTTCAACAGGTCACACAAAATTGTGACACCTGTCTAAAAAATAACCCAAAAACCAGACCTCCTCTAACTACACCTGTCCATCATCGGGGATCATACCCAGGAGTGGACTGGCAAGTAGAATTTACAGCCATGCCCAAGACCCAAGGGTTTTCTTACTTGCTAGTCTTTATTGACACATTCACAGGATGGATCGAAGCGTTCCCTACTGAGACAGAGAGAGCTACAGAAGTCTGTAAAACTCTGCTGAAGGAGATAGTGCCTAGGTTTGGTCTGCCTCGGTCACTTCAGAGTGACAACGGGCCCTCACTTACAGCCACGATACCCCAGAACCTAGCCGCATGCTTAGGCATAAAATACCGGCTCCGCTCATCCGGGAGGCCTCAAGCTTCAGGAAAGGTAGAGAGAGCCAACCAGACTCTTAAAAGGGCTCTGGCTAAGCTATGTCAGAAACACATAATTAGTGGACACATATGCTGCCCATAGCCCTCATGAGGCTACGGACATCCCCCAAACGGCCACTATTGTTAAGTCCTTATGAAATGATGTATGGACGACCATTCTTAACTTCTGATTTGTTTCTTGACGAGGATGCCAATACACTCTTAAAACATATAATTGACCTGGGAAGGTTTCAGCAAGAACTCCAACGGTATGGAGAACAAACCACAGGAAGACTTGAAAAATCCCCAGGTAAAGCCAGGGGATCAAGTATCAGTAAAGACCTGGCAAGAAAAAGGGAGTCCAAACCAGCTCTCCGAGAAATGGACAGGGCCTTATCAGGTTGTTCTAATGACTTCAACTGCTGTAAAAGTGAAGGGTCTATCTGCCTGGGTCCACAATTCTAGAATAAAACCCTATGGCCTACAGGAGTGGGAGACAGAAACTGAGACTCCAAAGCCAGAGGACAGCTATTCCTGTGAACCTGTTGAAGATCTCAGGCTCTTGTTCAAGCAGAACCCCATCAATCCTGCCTCAGATAAGTAAAATGCATCATATGATGTTCTTCCTCTTTCTAATCATATCTCCCTGTATGGCTATTGATCTCTCCCTAAACGAGGCATGTTCACTTGCAAACCACACTGCTTCTCAACTGAACCTAAGCAGCCCGGGCTGCATCTGCATTAATGACAAAGGTTGGGGGTATGTCCAACACATCACAGGGTATCACTATCAAAGGCCCAGCCTTCCAGCCGAGCTATGGGCTGTTCCTCAGTGCCCCCATGTGGTCGTAATATGGCCTTTTGGGAAAAGGGGGAAAAAAAACTTCATGTCTTGGTACCAGCAACAACTGTCTCTATTTACCCCCTGGATGACATCTGCAATCCCACCTGAGCCCTTATTTTCTCTCATGACTAACATCCCCCAAGTGACCTTCCCTATCTCTCTAAAAAGCCACTCCCTAACAGGGGTGTCAGTGAGAAATCTAGAAGACTCACAATGTGGGGTGACCGTCACTGTTGAAACTGATGGGAAAAACTGGGACAGGCCCTGCAGCTGGGAGACCAGCCGACGCCACCCCCGGCCAGCACGCGCCTGGCCCGGCCCGGGGCGCTTCCCGGACCCCGAGCAGCCTGGCGAGGCTGCGGGAGCTCTGGCGGGGGTTGGGGAGGGGGGTGGCTTGAGCGGGGAGGACGTCTCGGTGCCCCCCAATCCCCCGCCCATCACCATCCCGTTCGCTGCTCAGGGTCACGTGGCTCCGGACGAGTGGGGTGTCGGCTCGGGGCCGCGGTCCCCAGAGACTCTGCGGGCTTAGGGGCAGCCCAGCCGGGGCCCCAGGCGCCCATCCTGCCGGCTGTGCAAACCCCCTGGAGTGCCTCAGCCCCGCCCTGTCCCCAAACCGAGGCCCGCCCTGCCCCCACGCCACGGGCCCAGCACAGGACCTTCCTGAGAGAGCGCACGAGCGACAGCCAGGCACACGGACAGGCACTCGCACGCACCCACGCCAGGTGAGACAGAGGCAGAAAGAGTCGAGGGTTCAGAGAGAGACTGGAAGACAGCGTGTAGGCAGGGGGGGCCTCGGGCAGGATGCCGGGCAGCTGCAGAGACCACCCGGCACTGAGCAGCCAAAGCGATGGGGGCGGGGGGAGGCCACTGAGCAGCGGCGGGCCTGGAGAGGCCCAGGGTGGGAGGACACCTGAGATCTCCACGCTCCGCGCCCCGTCCCCCTCCCCCCAACCCCCTCCACGCATGCCACGCCGGGGCGCTCTGACACTAGCTTCTCTGGAGTTTTGTCACTTGAATTTCTCTCCCTCTGCTCAACGGAGTGATGACAGTGTATTGAACAGCTAGGTCATTTCCAAATAAATTAAGCTTAGTGTTTCACAGGACACCCGGACATGTATGGAGAGACCAGCACGGATGCATGGACACCAACCTTGGTAACTGGACAACCAATGGGAAATTACTGTCTGACTCAGGAGAGAGAAAGAAACCCGAACAGATGGAATGAAATGAACAGAAACACAGGCTTTGCAACTCACACCCTAATTCAATTACCAGAAAATAAACAACACTATAACCATTTTAGAAAAACAATAGACCTCTCTATGACCTTTGGTCGGGTGAGGAGCTCAAACACACAGCAAAAAAAAGCCAACTTTTCCAAGTCGTGAATATGTTAGTTCACACATTGACTTTTACATTGAAATGTGTAACAAATAAACTTAAAATCATTGACTCACTACATAAGCATGGAAGTATTTTAAATATAAAATATGTTCTATAGTATTCAGGAAGCACTTGGCACATCTCTAAGTGTATCAGACCCAAAACTGGAACGTAGTGGATGAGTCAGGATAGTCTAAAAATGAATCCCTAACTAAAAGGAACACACAGGATTACTCTAGATAAAAAAGGTTAAAGAAGAGAAGCTAGAAATCAGTCAATAAATGTCTTAGGGGTTAGCTTAGAGTGACTAGCCTCTGCGTGACTCTTTAAATTTTTCATGTTTACAGCTTCCAAATTTTCCATTTTGAGAATAATACTTTCGCCTCCAAACCAGAGTGACTTGGGGACACAAAGGTAGAAGTCGATAATTTCCTTTGCCTATGTCTGAATATTTACAGTCAGAGGTAGAAAAGGAGGAGTCTGTCCCTTGTCTAGATGATGTCAATCCCCAGGTGTGGGATGTCTCCAGCCCTGGTTTAGCCATAAATGTTCCACCAGTAAAGATTTCTCTGAGACCAAATGCTCCCTAGCCCTGGAAAAGACAATATCCCTTAAAACCAGTAGCTCTTGAGGGTCTTAAACCATTAGTTAACAAATACCGAGATACTGGAACTCGAATCAGCTGTGAGTCCCCCTGCAACACCCCAATCTTGCCCGTTCAAAAACCAGATGGATCTTACCGATTCGTCCAGGATCTAAGAGCTGTTAATGAAGCTGTGGTTCCCATCCACCCCATAGTCCCAAACCCATATACCCTCCTAACCCAAGTCCCAGGAAATGCCAAGTACTTCTCAGACTTGGACCTTCAAGGTGCTTTCTTTTGCATTCCTCTCCATCCTGAATCCCAAAAACTCTTTGATTTTGAGTGGCGGGACTTGGAAACAAGAGAGACCATACAACTCTCGACTGGACTCGACTACCCCAAGGGTTTAGGGACAGCCCTCATATCTTCGGGACTTCCTCGGGGAGAGAACTAAGGGAATTAACTTTAACAAACAGTAGTCTAATACAGTATGTGGATGACTTGCTCATAGCTAGGCCAGATTTTACCAGCTCTCAAATGGACACTATTTAAAACGCTAACTTTCCTGTATGAAAAGGGTTATCGAGTATCCCCCAAGTAGGCTCAGATTAGCTTAACCCAAATAAAATACCTTGGATTTATAATTACGGAGAGAAAAAGAATGCCTGACCCCGAGGGGAGATCTCTCATCTTAAATACCCCGTACCCCCAAACAAAATAACCGCTTAGGGGATTTTTAGGAAGGACCGGGTTTTGCAGGATCTGGATTCGTAATTATGGCAATCTGGCCAGACCCCTATATGAAAATTTAAGGGGGAAAGAGGAAGAGCCACTCGACTGGCATGAGACGTGCAAGGTGGCATTTAATGCCCTAAAAGAGTCCATCACTACAGCCCCAGCTTTAGGCCTCCCCAACCTGGAGAAGCCTTTTAGACTCTATGTTTCTGGAAGGACAGGAACTGCTCTTGGGGTGTTAGAGCAGATGTTGGGGCCCGTATTACAACCTGTGGCTTATCTCTCAAAATAACTAGATGAGGTGGCCAGAGGGTGGCCCACTTGCCTCCGGACAGTAGCAGTCACCGCTCTTATGGTTAAGGAGGCATCTAAGCTGACCCTGGGTCAGCCCACCACAGTGTATACGCCTCACCGGGTGCAAGCAGTCTTGGAAACGAAAGGGGACAGGTGGATGACAGGGGGAAGGATCACCCAATACCAAGCCCTCCTCCTTGACACTCCAGAAATAAAGTTGAGGGTCTGCCAGACTTTAAATCCAGCAACCTTACTGCCAGATCCCCCTACCTCCCCTCTGGATCACCAATGCATACAAATCACAGACGAGTTATACTTTTCTCGCCGGGACCTATCAGAGACACCTTTATCTGACCCAGAGGAAAACTGGCACACAGATGGCAGCAGTTTTGTAGAAAAGGGAGAGAGGAAAGCAGGATATGCTGTAGTGAGCCTGGAAGAAACTAAGGAAAGTGGGTCTCTTCCCCCAGACACCTCAGCCCAGAAAGCTGAACTTTTTGCCCTGACAAGAGCTTTGGAGTTAGGAGAAGAGGATTAATGTGTGTATGGACTCTAAGTATGCTTTCCTCATTCTGCATGCCCGTGCAGCAATTTGGAAAGAAAGAGGGATGCTCAGTGCCCGAAGCTCTGCTATTAAACACAAAGAGCTCATTCTCAGGCTCCTGGAGGCAGTCAAACTTCCTGCAAAATTAGCTGTCATCCACTGCAAGAGACACCAAAAGGGGCAAGAAAAAGAGGCTCAGGGAAATAGGAAAGCTGATCAAGAGGCAGGACGAGCTGCCGGGGAAGCTACCTCTGCCACTGCTATCTGCCCCCTTTTCCCCAAGGAAACCCTGACTCCAGATTTTACCCCAGGGGGACATTCCCGATATGCTGAGCGGGGCTGGGAGATTGGGTCACATGGGTGGTTTCAGCCTGATCAGGCCCAAATAATACTCCCTGATTCTCAGGTTTAAAACATTACTAACTCCTTACATAAGAGCGCCCATTTTGGAAAAGATAATCTAGAAATCTTGCTTAAGCCTATTCTCTCCCATCCCCAGTTAGGTAAGGTTGTTCAACAGGTCACACAAAATTGTGACACCTGTCTAAAAAATAACCCAAAAACCAGACCTCCTCTAACTACACCTGTCCATCATCGGGGATCATACCCAGGAGTGGACTGGCAAGTAGAATTTACAGCCATGCCCAAGACCCAAGGGTTTTCTTACTTGCTAGTCTTTATTGACACATTCACAGGATGGATCGAAGCGTTCCCTACTGAGACAGAGAGAGCTACAGAAGTCTGTAAAACTCTGCTGAAGGAGATAGTGCCTAGGTTTGGTCTGCCTCGGTCACTTCAGAGTGACAACGGGCCCTCACTTACAGCCACGATACCCCAGAACCTAGCCGCATGCTTAGGCATAAAATACCGGCTCCGCTCATCCGGGAGGCCTCAAGCTTCAGGAAAGGTAGAGAGAGCCAACCAGACTCTTAAAAGGGCTCTGGCTAAGCTATGTCAGAAACACATAATTAGTGGACACATATGCTGCCCATAGCCCTCATGAGGCTACGGACATCCCCCAAACGGCCACTATTGTTAAGTCCTTATGAAATGATGTATGGACGACCATTCTTAACTTCTGATTTGTTTCTTGACGAGGATGCCAATACACTCTTAAAACATATAATTGACCTGGGAAGGTTTCAGCAAGAACTCCAACGGTATGGAGAACAAACCACAGGAAGACTTGAAAAATCCCCAGGTAAAGCCAGGGGATCAAGTATCAGTAAAGACCTGGCAAGAAAAAGGGAGTCCAAACCAGCTCTCCGAGAAATGGACAGGGCCTTATCAGGTTGTTCTAATGACTTCAACTGCTGTAAAAGTGAAGGGTCTATCTGCCTGGGTCCACAATTCTAGAATAAAACCCTATGGCCTACAGGAGCGGGAGACAGAATCTGAGACTCCAAAGCCAGAGGACATCTATTCCTGTGAACCTGTTGAAGATCTCAGGCTCTTGTTCAAGCAGAACCCCATCAATCCTGCCTCAGATACGTAAAATGCATCATATGATGTTCTTCCTCTTTCTAATCATATCTCCCTGTATGGCTATTGATCTCTCCCTAAACGAGGCATGTTCACTTGCAAACCACACTGCTTCTCAACTGAACCTAAGCAGCCCGGGCTGCATCTGCATTAATGACAAAGGTTGGGGGTATGTCCAACACATCACAGGGTATCAATATCAAAGGCCCACCCTTCCAGCCGAGCTATGGGCTGTTACTCAGCGCCCCCATGTGGTCGTAATATGGCCTTTTGGGAAAAGGGGGAAAAAAAACTTCATGTCTTGGTACCAGAAACAACTGTCTCTATTTACCCCCTGGATGACATCTGCAATCCCACCTGAGCCCTTAATTTCTCTCATGACTAACATCCCCCAAGTGACCTTACCTATCTCTCTAAAAAGCCACTCCCTAACAGGGGTGTCAGTGAGAAATCTAGAAGACTCACAATGTGGGGTGACCGTCACTGTTGAAACTGATGGGAAAAACTGGGACAGGCCCTGCAGCTGGGAGACCAGCCGACGCCACCCCCGGCCAGCACGCGCCTGGCCCGGCCTGGGGCGCTTCCCGGACCCCGAGCAGCCTGGCGAGGCTGCGGGAGCTCTGGCGGGGGTTGGGGAGGGGGGTGGCTTGAGCGGGGAGGACGTCTCCGTGCCCCCCAATCCCCCGCCCACCACCATCCCGTTCGCTGCTCAGGGTCACGTGGCTCCGGACGAGCGGGGCGTCGGCTCGGGGCCACGGTCCCCAGAGACTCTGCGGGCTTAGGGGCAGCCCAGCCGGGGCCCCAGGCGCCCATCCTGCCGGCTGTGCAAACCCCCTGGAGTGCCTCAGCCCCGCCCTGTCCCCAAACCGAGGCCCGCCCTGCCCCCACGCCACGGGCCCAGCACAGGACCTTCCTGAGAGAGCGGACGAGCGACAGCCAGGCACACGGACAGGCACTCGCACGCACCCACGCCAGGTGAGACAGAGGCAGAAAGAGTCGAGGGTTCAGAGAGAGACTGGAAGACAGCGTATAGGCAGGGGGGGCCTCGGGCAGGATGCCGGGCAGCTGCAGAGACCACCCTGCACTGAGCAGCCAAAGCGATGGTGGCGGGGGGAGGCCACTGAGCAGCGGCGGGCCTGGAGAGGCCCAGGGTGGGAGGACACCTGAGATCTCCACGCTCCGCGCCACGCCCCCCTCCCCCCAACCCCCTGCACGCATGCCACGCCGGGGCGCTCTGACACTAGCTTCTCTGGAGTTTTGTCACTTGAATTTCTCTCCCTCTGCTCAACGGAGTGATGACAGTGTATTGAACAGCTAGGTCATTTCCAAATAAATTAAGCTTAGTGTTTCACAGGACACCCGGACATGTATGGAGAGACCAGCACGGATGCATGGACACCAACCTTGGTAACTGGACAACCAATGGGAAATTACTGTCTGACTCAGGAGAGAGAAAGAAACCCGAACAGATGGAATGAAATGAACAGAAACACAGGCTTTGCAACTCACACCCTAATTCAATTACCAGAAAATAAACAACACTATAACCATTTTAGAAAAACAATAGACCTCTCTATGACCTTTGGTCGGGTGAGGAGCTCAAACACACAGCAAAAAAAAGCCAACTTTTCCAAGTCGTGAATATGTTAGTTCACACATTGTCTTTTACATTGAAATGTGTAACAAATAAACTTAAAATCATTGACTCACTACATAAGCATGGAAGTATTTTAAATATAAAATATGTTCTATAGTATTCAGGAAGCACTTGGCACATCTCTAAGTGTATCAGACCCAAAACTGGAACGTAGTGGAAGAGTCAGGATAGTCTAAAAATGAATCCCTAACTAAAAGGAACACACAGGATTACTGTAGATAAAAAAGTTTAAAGAAGAGAAGCTAGAAATCAGTCAATAATTGTCTTAGGGGTTAGCTTAGAGTGACTAGCCTCTGCGTGACTCTTTAAATTTTTCATGTTTGCAGCTTCCAAAATTTCCATGGTGAGAATATTACTTTCGCCTCCAAACCAGAGTGACTTGGGGACACAAAGGTAGAAGTCGATAATTTTCTTTGCCTATGTCTGAATATTTACAGTCAGAGGTAGAGATGGAGGAGTCTGTCCCTTGTCTAGATGATGTCAATCCCCAGGTGTGGGATGTCTCCAGCCCTGGTTAAGCCATAAATGTTCCACCAGTAAAGATTTCTCTGAGACCAAATGCTCCCTAGCCCTGGAAAAGACAATATCCCTTAAAACCAGAAGCTCTTGAGGGTCTTAGACCATTAGTTAAGAAATACCGAGATACTGGAACTCGAATCAGCTGTGAGTCCCCCTGCAACACCCCAATCTTGCCCGTTCAAAAACCAGATGGATCTTACCGATTCGTCCAGGATCTAAGAGCTGTTAATGAAGCTGTGGTTCCCATCCACCCCATAGTCCCAAACCCATATACCCCTCTATCCCAAGTTCCAGGAAATGCCAAGTACTTCTCAGTCTTGGACCTTCAAGGTGCTTTCTTTTGCATTCCTCTCCAACCTGAATCCCAAAAACTCTTTGCTTTTGAGTGGCGGGACTTGGAAACAAGAGAGACCATACAACTCTCGACTGGACTCGACTACACCAAGGGTTTAGGGACAGCCCTTATATCTTCGGAACTTCCTCGGGGAGAGAACTAAGGGAATTAACTTTAACAACAGTAGTATAATACAGTATGTGGATGACTTGCTCAAAACTAGGCCAGATTTTACCAGCTCTCAAATGGACACTATTTAAAATGCTAACTTTCCTGTATGAAAAGGGTTATCGAGTATCCCCCAAGTAGGCTCAGATTAGCTTAACCCAAGTAAAATACCTTGGATTTATAATTACGGAGAGAAAAAGAATGCCTGACCCCGAGGGGAGATCCCTCATCTTAAATACCCCGTACCCCCAAACAAAACAACCGCTTAGGGGATTTTTAGGAAGGACCGGGTTTTGCAGGATCTGGATTTCTAATTATGGCAATCTGGCCAGACCCCTATATGAAAATTTAAGGGGGAAAGAGGAAGAGCCACTCGACTGGCATGAGACCTGCAAGGTGGCCTTTAATGCCCTAAAAGAGTCCATCACTACAGCCCCAGCTTTAGGCCTCCCCAACCTGGAGAAGCCTTTTAGACTCTATGTTTCTGGAAGGACAGGAACTGCTCTTGGGGTGTTAGAGCAGATGATGGGGCCCGTATTACAACCTGTGGCTTATCTCTCAAAATAACTAGATGAGGTGGCCAGAGGTTGGCCCACTTGCCTCCGGGCAGTAGCAGCCACCGCTCTTATGGTTAAGGAGGCATCTAAGCTGACCCTGGGTCAGTCCACCACAGTATATACGCCTCACCATGTGCAAGCAGTCTTGGAAACGAAAGGGGACAGGTGGATGTCAGGGGGAAGCATCACCCAATACCAAGCCCTCTTCCTTGACACTCCAGAAATAAAGTTGAGGGTCTGCCAGACTTTAAATCCAGCAACCTTACTGCCAGATCCCCCTACCTCCCCTCTGGATCACCAATGCATACAAATCACAGACGAGTTATACTCTTCTCGCCGGGACCTATCAGAGACACCTTTATCTGACCCAGAGGAAAACTGGCACACAGATGGCAGCAGTTTTGTAGAAAAGGGAGAGAGGAAAGCAGGATATGCTGTAGCGAGCCTGGAAGAAACTAAGGAAAATGGGTCTCTTCCCCCAGACACCTCAGCCCAGAAAGCTGAACTTTTTGCCCTGACAAGAGCTTTGGAGTTAGGAGAAGAGGATTAATGTGTGTATGGACTCTAAGTATGCTTTCCTCATTCTGCATGCCCGTGCAGCAATTTGGAAAGAAAGAGGGATGCTCAGTGCCCGAAGCTCTGCTATTAAACACAAAGAGCTCATTCTCAGGCTCCTGGAGGCAGTCAAACTTCCTGCAAAATTAGCTGTCATCCACTGCAAGAGTCACCAAAAGGGGCAAGAAAAAGAGGCTCAGGGAAATAGGAAAGCTGATCAAGAGGCAGGACGAGCTGCCGGGAAAGCTACCTCTGCCACTGCTATCTGCCCCCTTTTCCCCAAGGAAACCCTGACTCCAGATTTTACCCCAGGGGGACATTCCCGATATGCTGAGCGGGGCTGGGAGATTGGGTCACATGGGTGGTTTCAGCCTGATCAGGCCCAAATAATACTCCCTGATTCTCAGGTTTAAAACATTACTAAGTCCTTACATAAGAGCGCCCATTTTGGAAAAGATAATCTAGAAATCTTGCTTAAGCCTATTCTCTCCCATCCACAGTTAGCTAAGGTTGTTAAACAGGTCACACAAAATTGTGACACCTGTCTAAAAAATAACCCAAAAACGAGACCTCCTCTAATTACACCTGTCCAACATCGGGGATCATACCCAGGAGCAGACTGGCAATGCCGCTCCGCATTTAGAATTTACAGCCATGCCCAAGACCCAAGGGTTTTCTTTCTTGCTAGTCTTTATTGACACATTCACAGGATGGATCGAAGCGTTCCCTACTGAGACAGAGAGAGCTACAGAAGTCTGTAAAGCTGTGCTGAAGGAGATAATGCCTAGGTTTGGTCTGCCTCGGTCACTTCAGAGTGACAACGGGCCCTCACTTACAGCCACGATACCCCAGAACTTAGCCGCATTCTTAGGCATAAAATACCGGCTCCGCTCATCCTGGAGGCCTCAAGCTTCAGGAAAGGTAGAGAGAGCCAACCAGACTCTTAAAAGGGCTCTGGCTAAGCTATGTCAAGAAAGACATAATAAGTGGACACATATGCTGCCCATAGCCCTCATGAGGCTACGGACATCCCCCAAACGGCCACTATTGTTAAGTCCTTATGAAATGATGTATGGACGTCCATTCTTAACTTCTGATTTGTTTTTTGACGAGGATACCAATACACTCTTAAAACATATAATTGACCTGGGAAGGTTTCAGCAAGAACTCCAACGGTATGGAGAACAAACCACAGGAAGACTTGAAAAATCCCCAGGTAAAGCCAGGGGATCAAGTATCAGTAAAGACCTGGCAAGAAAAAGGGAGTCCAAACCAGCTGTCCGAGAAATGGACAGGGCCATATCAGGTTGTTCTAGTGACTTCAACTGCTGTAAAAGTGAAGGGTCTATCTGCCTGGGTCCACAATTCTAGAATAAAACCCTATGGCCTACAGGACGGGGAGACAGAAACTGAGACTCCAAAGCCAGAGGACAGCTATTCCTGTGAACCTGTTGAAGATCTCAGGCTCTTGTTCAAGCAGAACCCCATCAATCCTGCCTCAGATAAGTAAAATGCATCATATGATGTTCTTCCTCTTTCTAATCATATCTCCCTGTATGGCTATTGATCTCTCCCTAAACGAGGCATGTTCACTTGCAAAACACACTGCTTCTCAACTGAACCTAAGCAGCCCGGGCTGCATCTGCATTAATGACAAAGGCTGGGGGTATGTCCAACCCATCCCAGGGTATCACTATCAAAGGCCCACCCTTCCAGCCGAGCTATGGGCTGTTACTCAGAGCCCCCATGTGTCGTAATATGGCCTTTTGGGGAAAGGGTTGAAAAAAACTTCATGTCTTGGTACCAGCAACAACTGTCTCTATTTACCCCCTGGATGACATCTGCAAACCCACCTGAGCCCTTATTTTCTCTCATGACTAACATCCCCCAAGTGACCTTACCTATCTCTCTAAAAAGCCACTCCCTAACAGGGGTGTCAGTGAGAAATCTAGACGACTCACAATGTGGAGTGACCGTCACTGTTGAAACTGATGGGAAAAACCGGGACAGGCCCTGCAGCTGGCAGACCAGCCGACGCCACCCCCGGCCAGCACGCGCCTGGCCCGGACCGGGGCGCTTCCCGGACCCCGAGTGGCCTGGCGAGGCTGCGGGAGCTCTGGCGGGGGTTGGGGATGGGCGTGGCTTGAGCTGGGAGGACGACTCGGTGCCCCCCCACCCCCCGCCCCCCACCATCCCGTTCGCTGCTCAGGGTCACGTGGCTCCGGACGAGCGAGGTGTCGGCCCGGGACCGCGGTCCCCGGAGCCTCCTGCGGGCTTAGAGGCAGCCCAGCCGGGGCCCCAGGCTCACATGCTGCCAGCTGAGCAAACCCCCTGGAGTGCCTCAGCCCCGCCCTGTCACCAAACCGAGGCCCGCCCTGCCCCCACGCCACGGGCCCAGCACAGGACCTTCCTGAGAGAGCGGACGAGCGACAGCCAGGCACACGGACAGGCACTCGCACGCAACCACGCCAGCTGAGACAGAGGCAGAATGAGACGAGTGTTCAGAGAGACACCGGAAGACAGCGTGTGGGCAGCGGGGGCCTCGGGCAGGATGCCGGGCAGCTGCAGAGACCACCCGGCCCTGAGCAGCAAACGCGATGGGGGCGAGGGGAGGCTGCCGAGCAGAGGCAGGCCTGGAGAGGTCCAGGTTGGGAGGGCACCTGAGATATCCACGGTCCGTGCTCCGCCCACCCCAACGCCCTGAACGCACGCGCCTCTCCGACAAAAGCTTCTCCGGAGTTTGATCACCTGAATTTCTATCCTTGTGCTCAACTGAGTGATGACAGTATACTGCACAGCTAGGTCATTTCCAAATAAATTAAGCTTAGTGTTTCACAGGACACCCGGACATGAATGCAGAGACCAGCACGGATGCATGGACACCAACCTTGGTAACTGGACAACCAATGGGAAATTATTGTCTGACTCAGGAGAGAGAAAGAAACCCGAACAGATGGAAAAAATGAACAGAAACATAAACTTTGCAACTCACACCCCAATTCAGTTACCGAAAAAAACAACAACACTATAAACATTTTAGAAAACAATAGACCTCTCCATGACCTTTGGTCCAGTGAGGAGTTCTTACACACAACAAAAAAAGCCACCTTTTCCAAATCGAGAATATGTTAGTTCACACATTGACTTTTACATTGAAATGTGTAACAAGTAAACTTAAAATCATTGACTCACTACATACGCATGGAAGTATTTTAAACATAAAATATGTTCTATAGTATTCAGGAAGCACTTGGCACATCTGTAAGTGTATCAGACCCCAAACTGGAACTTAATGGAAGAGTCAGGATAGTCTAAAAATGAATCCCTAACTAAAAGGAATACACAGGATTACGTAGATCAAAAACGTTAAAGAAGAGAAACTAGAAATCAGTCAATAAATGTTTTAGGGGTTAGCCTAGAGTGACTAGCCTCTGCGTTACTTTTTAAATTTTTCATGTTTGCATCTTCCAAATTTTCCATGCTGAGAATAATACTTTCATATCAGTTTCGAGATCAGTCTCACACTAAAGACAGTAAGAGTGGAATAAGAAATAAGAAATGCTTGTGGGGGGGGGAAGAAATGCTTGAACTAAAGGTGGTACTGATGAAATTATTTGCAGGGCAGCCAAGGAGTCACAGATGTAGAGAACAGACTTATGGACACTGGCAGGTGTGAGGAAGAAGAGGGTGAGATGAATGCAGAGGAACATGGAAACATATTACCATACGTTAAAAGAAATGCCAATGCAATTTGCTGTATGACTCAGGGGACTCAAACAGGGGCTCTGCAACAAGCTAGAGGGGTGGAACGGAGAGGAGGAGATGGGAGAGAGGTTCAGGAGGGAGGAGACATATATACACCTGTGGCTCATTCACGTTGATGTTTGGCAACAAAATTCTGTAAAGCAACTATCCTTCAATTGAAAGAAAAAGTCATGTTTGGACTTACCAAACAAGGTCTTGTGTACTTCTAGCACGGCCTTCTGTTTCGTGCTGCCATCCTTAATTCATTCTTCCATATCATTAAACAGACTAGTCAAGTTTTTGCCAAAAACATCTTGAGCTCCTGCATCATGCTGATCAACTGCCTTCTCTCGATCCAGTATAGAATGGAGACCAAAGAAACCTTTTGTCGTTTCTTCAAGTGATTGAAGCCACTCTATGTGATTTTAAAAAATAAATGTGGATAAGACGGATATGACAAAAGCAATCTAATGACAATATCTGTGCTTCATTAAAGATCTGCAGAGAACTAGTAAATTTTTTGTTTCGTATCAGAAGAATTTTTTAAATCCACACCAACATTTCTTTCGCGTCCGCTAGCCATCTAGACAAGGAAAACTGATTTTACCAATCAATGTCCCTAGTTCTGCCCCCTCACCGTTTTTTACCCAATATGTGTTACTCAGGCAGGAGACCCTGGTTCAATTCCTGGGTCAGGAAGATCTGCTGGAGAAGGGATAGTCTACCCACTCCAGTATTAGTGGGCTTCCCTTGTGGCTCAGTTGGTAAAGAATCATTCCTCTGTACCAAGAGTAGCTCAACTCCTCTCAAAGCAAATACAGGATGGTAGTAACTATGCAGGACAAAGCTGATTCTGTATATTTATAGTACTCACTCATGAGCTTGACAGAGGTCCTAGATCTGTTACCACATTTTTTTTTTTTTACGTGATATCCGCATGTGCAGGTGAAAGTGGCTCAGTTCGTGCCTGACTCTTTGCAGCCCCAAGGACTATACAGTCCATGGAATTCTCTAGGCCAGAATACTGGAGTGGGTAGCCTATCCTTTCTCCAGTGGATCTTCCCGACCCAGGACTCAAAGCGGGGTCTCCTGCGTTGCAGGCAGATTCTTTAGCAACTGAGCTAGTAGGGCTTCACTGGTGGCTCAGTTGCTAAAGAATATCTGCATAACTTTCTATCGATTTGGAATTAGCAATCTGTCTGTGAGCAGGGCCGGTCATAAGCAGCTTCTGTGAGAAAACAGAAGCATGTCTGCCTGACTTGCTTCTCTGGGGAGCTTTCACTGTTCTTGCGCTAGTGCACATGGCAAGTTTCTAAGTGAGAAAGTAATGGCTACTATCACAGCTGGCCACTGAGGTACTTAATGGCAGAGGCAATCCCAGCTCTGCCAAACAGTAGACATCACGAAATCAGCTATTGTCATTGTAGCCAAGTTCTGTGAATTTGTGTTGTTATTTGCTGTGTTCTTCAAGAAGATGCCTTCGCCCTGCCAGTAAGATATATTTCCATAACACACAGCCATGCACTCAATCGATGTGCATCCTCCAGTAAAGCCCAGCCCCGATGTCTTAGAGGAGCCTCTCTGCCCATTGTCATAAACCAGTCTAATTTTGTGTGAGACCGTGAAAACTCAGTGTCTTTATTACGCTTGTGCTTCTGACGGGAGGTCTGAGAAGGCACTTCTGAAGGTTTATTCCTACCAGTCGTTGTCATATTTATCGAGTCTTTATTTTATATTTTTTTCTTATTTTTTACTTCTACCAGTTTCTTGCTACCAGCCCGTCTCCCTCCACCCTCGTGCACACACGGTCAGTCATGGAATCCCGTGGACTTCAGCCCGCCAGACTCCTCTGCCCATGGAGTTTTCCAGGCAAGAATACTGGAGTGGGTTGCCATTTCCTTCTCCATGTATGGAGTCTTTAAAGATTCCATCACTGAGGTGTTGCTTCTCCACTTGTACATGCCCTTCCTCCCTAAGTGCAGTAGAAGTCATCCCCACTTCCCAACATGTCCGTCTTCCGTCCTCTGGAGTATGTATTGCTTGAGCTCACCACAGCGTCAGGATATTCTAGAAACCCTTCTGATTGCAGTCTCTTCGGGAGGTTACAAGTGCTTCAAACCTCAGAATTTTACAAAGCACTTTTTACGACCTCAGCTGAAAGGGAAGTCAACACTCAGTGACAGTCACAGGCTTCCATGGCCTGGACTCGATTATGGGCTGTGCTTTCATAATCATCGTGTTTCCGATACCAACTAAGATGTCACTGAGAAATTTTTTTCTTTCTCATCATTGTATCTTTCATGTTTATTTAGATATATTATGGGTTTTCCTATATATCTTCCCTTAGGGATGAGGGTCTGAAATCAGTAGAACTTACTACAACTGATTTCCAGGTAGCTGTGTTAGGACAGGAAAAAGAATGACCAGCTGCCGGATTCTTAAGATTATGTATGAAAATATGATTCGTTTTACTGTGTGAAGTCATCCGATTCTAACTTTCTGAAGTAGGCATTCAGAAAAATCAAAAAAAATCGCCTAACTACTAGGCGGTCTCCCATCCAAGTACTGACCAGGCCCGACCCTGTTCAGTTTCCCAGATCAGAGGAGAGAGGGCACGTTCAGGGTGGTATGGCCTTAGACCGAGGTGGCTGCCAGGCGCTGCAGGAGCCCCGCGTTGCGCCTCCCTTGCGGTCTGACCTGCCGGTCGGGCCTGGGGCTGCAGTTCTCGAGCGGGTTCGCGCTGCACTTGAGCCGCACGACCCGCGACTGGACTCCGGCCGGCCAGAGTCTGCAGCTCGGCGGCCAGCGGAGGGCGCCCCCGCTCCGCACACCGCGAGCCCAGGACAGCACCAGTCTGGCCCGGCCGGCCGGGTCCTGGCGTGCCTGCGGAACCTGGGGTGGGGGGAGAGGTGTGGGTAGAGCAGCGAGGACATCTCGGTGCCCCATCACCCCTTGTCACCCACCATACCGTTCGCTGCTCAGGGTCAGGTGGCTCCGGAAGAGCGGGGCTTCGGCCCGAGTCTGCAGTTCCCAGAGCCTCCTGGAGCTTAGGGGCAGCCCACCGGGGCCCCAGGCTCCCATCCTGCCGGCTGTGCAAACCCCCTGGAGTGCCTCAGCCCCGCCCTGTCCCCAAACCGAGGCCCGAACTGCCCCCACGCCACGAGCCCAGCACAGGACCTTCCTGAGAGAGCGGACGAGCGACAGCCAGGCACACGGACAGGCATTCGCACGCACCCACGCCAGGTGAGACAGAGGCAGAAAGAGTCGAGGGTTCAGAGAGAGACTGGAAGACAGCCTGTGGGCAGGAGGGGCCTCGGGCAGGATGCCGGGCAGCTGCAGAGACCACCCGGCCCTGAGCAGCCAAAGCAATGGGGGCGGGGGGAGGCCACTGAGCAGCGGCGGGCCTGGAGAGGCCCAGGGTGGGAGGACACCTGAGATCTCCGCGCTCTGCGCCCCGCCCCCCTCCCCCCAACCCCTGCACGCATGCCTCGCCGGGGCGCTCTGACACTAGCTTCTCTGGAGTTTTGTCACTTGAATTTCTCTCCCTCTGCTCAACTGAGTGATGACAGTGTATTGAACAGCTAGGTCATTTCCAAATAAATTAAGCTTAGTGTTTCACAGGAAACCCGGACATGTATGCAGAGACCAGCACGGATGCATGGACACCAACCTTGGTAACTGGACAACCAATGGGAAATTACTGTCTGACTCAGGAGAGAGAAAGAAACCCGAACAGATGGAATGAAATGAACAGAAACACAAGCTTTGCAACTCACACCCTAATTCAATTACCAGAAAATAAACAACACTGTAACCATTTTAGAAAAACAATAGACCTCTCCATGAGCTTTGGTCGGGTGAGGAGTTCAAACACACAAAAAAAACAAGCCAACTTTTCCAAGTCGTGAATATGTTAGTTCACACATTGACTTTTACATTGAAATGTGTAACAAATAAACTTAAAATCATTGACTCACTACATAAGCATGGAAGTATTTTAAACATAAAATATGTTCTATAGTATTCAGGAAGCACTTGGCACATCTGTAAGTGTATGAGACCCAAAACTGGAACTTAGTGGAAGAGTCAGGATAGTCTAAAAATGAATCCCTAACTAAAAGGAACACACAGGATTACTGTAGATAAAAAACGTTAAAGAAGAGAAGCTAGAAATCAGTCAATAAATGTCTTAGGGGTTCGCTTAGAGTGACTAGCCTCTGCGTGACTCTTTAAATTTTTCATGTTTGCAGCTTCCAAATTTTCCATTTTGAGAATAATACTTTCGCCTCCAAACCAGAGTGACTTGGGGACACAAAGGTAGAAGTCGATAATTTTCTTTGCCTATGTCTGAATATTTTCAGTCAGAGGTAGAAAAGGAGGAGTCTGTCCCTTGTCTAGATGAGGTCAATCCCCAGGTGTGGGATGTCTCCAGGCCTGGTTTAGCCATAAGTGTTCCACCAGTAAAGATTTCTCTGAGACCAAATGCTCCCTAGCCCTGGAAAAGACAATATCCCTTAAAACCAGTAGCTCTTGAGGGTCTTAAACCATTAGTTAACAAATACCGAGATACTGGAACTCGAAACAGCTGTGAGTCCCCCTGACACACCCCAATCTTGCCCGTTCAAAAACCAGATGGATCTTACCGATTCGTCCAGGATCTAAGAGCTGTTAATGAAGCTGTGGTTCCCATCCACCCCATAGTCCCAAACCCATATACCCTCCTATCCCAAGTCCCAGGAAATGCCAAGTACTTCTCAGTCTTGGACCTTCAAGGTGCTTTCTTTTGCATTCCTCTCCATCCTGAATCCCAAAAACTCTTTGCTTTTGAGTGGCAGGACTTGGAAACCAGAGAGACCATACAGCTCTCCACTGGACTCGACTACCCCAAGGGTTTAGGGACAGCCCTCATATCTTCGGGACTTCCTCGGGGAGAGAACTAAGGGAATTAACTTTAACAAACAGTAGTCTAATACAGTATGTGGATGACTTGCTCATAGCTAGGCCAGATTTTACCAGCTCTCAAATGGACACTATTTAAAACGCTAACTTTCCTGTATGAAAAGGGTTATCGAGTATCCCCCAAGTAGGCTCAGATTAGCTTAACCCAAGTAAAATACCTTGGATTTATAATTACGGAGAGAAAAAGAATGCCTGACCCCGAGGGGAGATCCCTCATATTAAATACACCGTACCCCCAAACAAAAAAACAGCTTAGGGGATTTTTTGGAAGGACCGGGTTTTGCAGGATCTGGATTCCTAATTTTGGCAATCTGGCCAGACCCCTATATGAATATTTAAGGGGGAAAGAGGAAGAGCCACTCGACTGGCATGAGACCTGTAAGGTGGCCTTTAATGCCCTAAAAGAGTCCATCACTACAGACCCAGCTTTAGGCCTCCCCAACCTGGAGAAGCCTTTTAGACTCTATGTTTCTGGAAGGACAGGAACTGCTCTTGGGGTGTTAGAGAAGATGATGGGGCCCGTATTACAACCTGTGGCTTATCTCTCAAAATAACTAGATGAGGTGGCCAGAGGGTGGCCCACTTGCCTCCGGGCAGTAGCAGCCACCGCTCTTATGGTTAAGGAGGCATCTCAGCTGACCCTGGGTCAGCCCACCACAGTGTATACGCCTCACCGGGTGCAAGCAGATTTGGAAACGAAAGGGGACAGGTGGATGATAGGGGGAAGGATCACCCAATACCAAGCCCTCCTCCTTGACACTCCAGAAATAAAGTTGAGGGTCTGCCAGACTTTAAATCCAGCAACCTTACTGCCAGATCCCCCTACCTCCCCTCTGGATCACCAATGCATACAAATCACAGACGAGTTATACTCTTCTCTCCGGGACCTATCAGAGACACCTTTATCTGACCCAGAGGAAAACTGGCACACAGATGGCAGCAGTTTTGTAGAAAAGGGAGAGAGGAAAGCAGGATATGCTGTAGCGAGCCTGGAAGAAACTAAGGAAAGTGGGTCTCTTTCCCCAGACACCTCAGCCCAGAAAGCTGAACTTTTTGCCCTGACAAGAGCTTTGGAGTTAGGAGAAGGAAAGAGGATTAATGTGTGTATGGACTCTAAGTATGCTTTCCTCATTCTGCATGTCCGTGCAGCAATTTGGAAAGAAAGAGGGATGCTCAGTGCCCGAAGCTCTGCTATTAAACACAAAGAGCTCATTCTCAGGCTCCTGGAGGCAGTCAAACTTCCTGCAAAATTAGCTGGCATCCACTGCAAGAGTCACCAAAAGGGGCAAGAAAAATAGGCTCAGGGAAATAGGAAAGCTGATCAAGAGGCAGGACGAACTGCCGGGAAAGCTACCTCTGCCACTGCTATCTGCCCCCTTTTCCCCAAGGAAACCCTGACTCCAGATTTTACCCCAGGGGGACATTCCCGATATGCTGAGTGGGGCTGGGAGATTGGGTCACATGGGTGGTTTCAGGGTGATCAGGCCCAAATAATACTCCCTGATTCTCAGGTTTAAAACATTACTAACTCCTTACATAAGAGCACCCATTTTGGAAAAGATAATCTAGAAAGCTTGCTTAAGCCTATTCTCTCCATTCCTCAGTTACCTAAGGTTGTTAAACGGGTCACACAAAATTGTGACACCTGTCTAAAAAATAACCCAAAAACCAGACCTCCTCTAATTACACATGTCCAACATCGGAGATCATATCCAGGAGCGGACTGGCAAGTAGAATTTACAGCCATGCCCAAGACCCAAGGGTTTTCTTACTTGCTAGTCTTTATTGACACATTCACAGGATGGATCGAAGCGTTCCCTACTGAGACAGAGAGAGCTACAGAAGTCTGTAAAGCTCTGCTGAAGGAGATAGTGCCTAGGTTTGGGCTGCCTCGGTCACTTCAGAGTGACAACACGCCCTCACTTACAGCCACGATACCCCAGAACCTAGCCGCATGCTTAGGCATAAAATACCGGCTCCGCTCATCCTGGAGGCCTCAAGCTTCAGGAAAGGTAGAGAGAGCCAACCAGACTCTTAAAAGGGCTCTGGCTAAGCTATGTCAGAAACACATAATAAGTGGACACATATGCTGCCCATAGCCCTCATGAGGATACGGACATCCCCCAAACGGCCACTCTTGTTAAGTCCTTATGAAATGATGTATGGGCGGCCATTCTTAACTTCTGAATTGTTTCCTGACGAGGTTGCCAATACACTCTTAAAACATATAATTGACCTGGGAAGGTTTCAGCAAGAACTCCAACGGTATGGAGAACAAACCACAGGAAGACTTGAAAAATCCCCAGGTAAAGCCAGGGGATCAAGTATTAGTAAAGACCTGGCAAGAAAAAGGGAGTCCAAACCAGATCTCCGAGAAATGGACAGGGCCATATCAGGTTGTTCTAGTGACTTCAACTGCTGTAAAAGTGAAGGGTCTATCTGCCTGGGTCCACAATTCTAGAATAAAACCCTATGGCCGACAGGAGGGGGAGACAGAAACTGAGACTCCAAAGCCAGAGGACATCTATTCCTGTGAACCTGTTGAAGATCTCAGGCTCTTGTTCAAGCAGAACCCCATCAATCCTGCCTCAGATAAGTAAAATGCATCATATGATGTTCTTCCTCTTTCTAATCATATCTCCCTGTATGGCTATTGATCTCTCCCTAAACGAGGCATGTTCACTTGCAATCCACACTGCTTCTCATCTCAACCTAAGCAGCCCGGGCTGCATCTGCATTAATGACAAAGGTTGGGGGTATGTCCAACCCATCCCAGGGTATCAATATCAAAGGCCCACCCTTCCAGCCGAGCTATGGGCTGTTACTCAGCGCCCCCATGTGGTCGTAATATGGCCTTTTGGGAAAAGGGGGAAAAAAAACTTCATGTCTTGGTACCAGCAACAACTGTCTCTATTTACCCCCTGGATGACATCTGCAATCCCACCTGAGCCCTTATTTTCTCTCATGACTAACATCCCCCAAGTGACCTTCCCTATCTCTCTAAAAAGCCACTCCCTAACAGGGGTGTCAGTGAGAAATCTAGACGACTCACAATGTGGGGTGACCGTCACTGTTGAAACTGATGGGAAAAACCGGGACAGGCCCTGCAGCTGGGAGACCAGCCGACGCCACTCCCGGCCAGCACCCGCCTGGCCCGTCCCGGGGCGCTTCCCGGACCCCGAGCGGCCTGGCGAGGCTGCGGGAGCTCTGGCGGGGTTTGGCGAAGGGGGTGGCTTGAGCGGGGAGGACGTCTCGGTGCCCCCCCACCCCCCGCTCCCCACCATCCCGTTCGCTGTTCAGGGTCACGTGGCTCCGGACGAGCGGGGAGTCGGCCCGGGGCCGCGGTCCACAGAGCCTCCTGCGGGCTTAGGGGCAGCCCAGCCGGGGCCACAGGCGCCCATCCTGCCGGCTGTGCAAACTCCCTGGAGTGCCTCAGCCCCGCCCTGTCCCCAAACCGTGGCCTGCCCTGCCCCTACGCCACGGGCCCAGGACAGGTCCTTCCTAAGAGAGCGGACGAGCGACAGCCAGGCACACGGACAGGCACTCGCACGCACCCACGCCAGGTGAGACAGAGGCAGAAACAGTCGAGGGTACAGAGAGAGACTGGAAGACAGCGTGTGGGCAGGGGTGGCCTCGGGCAGGATGGCGGGCAGCTGCAGAGACCACCCGGCCCTGAGCAGCCAAAGCGATGGGGGCGGGGGGAGGCCACTGAGCAGCGGCGGGCCTGGAGAGGCCCAGGGTGGGAGGACACCTGAGATCTCCGCGCTCCGCACCCCGCCCCCCTCCCCCCAACCGCCTGCACGCATGCCACGCCGGGGCGCTCTGACACTACCTTCTCTGGAGTTTTGTCACTTGAATTTCTCTCCCCCTGCTCAACTGAGTGATGACAGTGTATTGAACAGCTAGGTCATTTCCAAATAAATTAAGCTTAGTGTTTCACAGGACACCCGGACATGTATGGAGAGACCAGCACGGATGCATGGACACCAACCTTGGTAACTGGACAACCAATGGGAAATTTCTGTCTGACTCACGAGAGAGAAAGAAACCCGAACAGATGGAATGAAATGAACAGATACACAGGCTTTGCAACTCACACCCTAATTCAATTACCAGAAAATAAACAACACTATAACCATTTTAGAAAAACAATAGACCTCTCCATGACCTTTGGTCGGGTGAGGAGTTCAAACACACAGCAAAAAAAAGCCAACTTTTCCAAGTCGTGAATATGTTAGTTCACACATTGACTTTTACATTGAAATGTGTAACAAATAAACTTAAAATCATTGACTCACTACATAAGCATGGAAGTATTTTAAATATAAAATATGTTCTATAGTATTCAGGAAGCACTTGGCACATCTCTAAGTGTATCAGACCCAAAACTGGAACGTAGTGGAAAAGTCAGGATAGTCTAAAAATGAATCCCTAACTAAAAGGAACACACAGGATTACTGTAGATAAAAAAGGTTAAAGAAGAAAAGCTAGGAATCAGTCAATAAATGTCTTAGGGGTTAGCTTAGAGTGACTAGCCTCTGCGTGACTCTTTACATTTTTCATGTTTGCAGCTTCCAAATTTTCCATTTTGAGAATAATACTTTCGCCTCCAAACCAGAGTGACTTGGGGACACAAAGGTAGAAGTCGATAATTTCCTTTGCCTATGTCTGAATATTTACAGTCAGAGGTAGAAAAGGAGGAGTCTGTCCCTTGTCTAGATGATGTCAATCCCAAGGTGTGGGATGTCTCCAGCCCTGGTTTAGCCATAAATGTTCCACCAGTAAAGATTTCTCTGAGACCAAATGCTCCCTAGCCCTGGAAAAGACAATATCCCTTAAAACCAGAAGCTCTTGAGGGTCTTAGACCATTAGTTAACAAATACCGAGATACTGGAACTCGAATCAGCTGTGAGTCCCCCTGCAACACCCCAATCTTGTCCGTTCAAAAACCAGATGGATCTTACCGATTCGTCCAGGATCTAAGAGCTGTTAATGAAGCTGTGCTTCCCATCCACCCCATAGTCCCAAACCCATATAACCTCCTATCCCAAGTCCCAGGAAATGCCAAGTACTTCTCAGTCTTGGACATTCAAGGTGCATTCTTTGCATTCCTCTCAATCCTGAATCCCAAAACCTCTTTGCTTTTGAGTGGCAGGACTTGGAAACAAGAGAGACCATATAACTCTCGACTGGACTCGACTACCCCAAGGGTTTAGGGACAGCCCTCATATCTTCGGGACTTCCTCGGGGAGAGAACTAAGGGAATTAACTTTAACAAACAGTAGTCTAATACAGTATGTGGATGACTTGCTCATAGCTAGGCCAGATTTTACCAGCTCTCAAATGGACACTATTTAAAACGCTAAATTTCCTGTATGAAAAGGGTTATCGAGTATCCCCCAAGTAGGCTCAGATTAGCTTAACCCAAGTAAAATACCTTGGATTTATAATTACGGAGAGAAAAAGAATGCCTGACCCCGAGGGGAGATCCCTCATCTTAAATACCCCGTACCCCCAAACAAAAAAACAGCTTACGGGATTTTTAGGAAGGACCGGGTTTTGCAGGATCTGGATTCCTAATTATGGCAATCTGGCCAGACCCCAATATGAAAATTTAAGGGGGAAAGAGGAAGAGCCACTCGACTGGCATGAGACCTACAAGGTGGCTTTTAATGCCCTAAAACAGTCAATCACTACAGCCCCAGCTTTAGGCCTCCCCAACCTGGAGAAGCCTTTTAGACTCTATGTTTCTGGAAGGACAGGAGCTGCTCTTGGGGTGTTAGGGCAGATGATGGGGCCCGTATTACAACCTGTGGCTTATCTCTTAAAATAACTAGATGAGGTGGCTAGAGGTTGGCCCACTTGCCTCCGGGCAGTAGCAGCCACCGCTCTTATGGTTAAGGAGGCATCTAAGCTGACCCTGGGTCAGCCCACCCCAGTGTATACGCCTCACCGGGCGGAAGCATTCTTGGAAACGAAAGGGGACAGGTGGATGACAGGGGGAAGCATCACCCAATACCAAGCCCTCCTCCTTGACACTCCAGAAATAAAGTTGAGGGTCTGCCAGACTTTAAATCCAGCAACCTTACTGCCAGATCCCCCTACCTCCCCTCTGGATCACCAATGCATACAAATCACAGACGAGTTATACTCTTCTCGCCGGGACCTATCAGAGACACCTTTATCTGACCCAGAGGAAAACTGGCACACAGATGGCAGCAGTTTTGTAGAAAACGGAGAGAGGAAAGCAGGATATGCTGTAGCGAGCCTGGAAGAAACTAAGGAAAGTGGGTCTCTTCCCCCAGACACCTCAGCCCAGAAAGCTGAACTTTTTGCCCTGACAAGAGCTTTGGAGTTAGGAGAAGGAAAGAGGATTAATGTGTGTATGGACTCTAAGTATGCTTTCCTCATTCTGCATGCCCGTGCAGCAATTTGGAAAGAAAGAGGGATGCTCAGTGCCCGAAGCTCTGCTATTAAACACAAAGAGCTCATCCTCAGGCTCCTGGAGGCAGTCAAACTTCCTGCAAAATTAGCTGTCATCCACTGCAAGAGTCACCAAAAGGGGCAAGAAAAAGAGGCTCAGGGAAATAGGAAAGCTGATCAAGAGGCAGCACGAGCTGCCGGGGAAGCTACCTCTGCCACTGCTATCTGCCCCCTTTTCCCCAAGGAAACCCTGACTCCAGATTTTACCCCAGGGGGACATTCCCGATATGCTGAGCGGGGCTGGGAGATTGGGTCACATGGGTGGTTTCAGCCTGATCAGGCCCAAATAATACTCCCTGATTCTCAGGTTTAAAACATTACTAACTCCTTACATAAGAGCGCCCATTTTGGAAAAGATAATCTAGAAATCTTGCTTAAGCCTATTCTCTCCCATCCCCAGTTAGCTAAGGTTGTTAAACAGGTCACACAAAATTGTGACACCTGTCTAAAAAATAACCCAAAAACCAGACCTCCTCTAACTACACCTGTCCATCATCGGGGATCATACCCAGGAGTGGACTGGCAAGTAGAATTTACAGCCATGCCCAAGACCCAAGGGTTTTCTTACTTGCTAGTCTTTATTGACACATTCACAGGATGGATCGAAGCGTTCCCTACTGAGACAGAGAGAGCTACAGAAGTCTGTAAAACTCTGCTGAAGGAGATAGTGCCTAGGTTTGGTCTGCCTCGGTCACTTCAGAGTGACAACGGGCCCTCACTTACAGCCACGATACCCCAGAACCTAGCCGCATGCTTAGGCATAAAATACCGGCTCCGCTCATTCTGGAGGCCTCAAGCTTCAGGAAAGGTAGAGAGAGCCAACCAGACTCTTAAAAGGGCTCTGGCTAAGCTATGTCAGAAACACATAATTAGTGGACACATATGCTGCCCATAGCCCTCATGAGGCTACGGACATCCCCCAAACGGCCACTATTGTTAAGTCCTTATGAAATGATGTATGGACGACCATTCTTAACTTCTGATTTGTTTCTTGACGAGGATGCCAATACACTCTTAAAACATATAATTGACCTGGGAAGGTTTCAGCAAGAACTCCAACGGTATGGAGAACAAACCACAGGAAGACTTGAAAAATCCCCAGGTAAAGCCAGGGGATCAAGTATCAGTAAAGACCTGGCAAGAAAAAGGGAGTCCAAACCAGCTCTCCGAGAAATGGACAGGGCCTTATCAGGTTGTTCTAATGACTTCAACTGCTGTAAAAGTGAAGGGTCTATCTGCCTGGGTCCACAATTCTAGAATAAAACCCTATGGCCTACAGGAGCGGGAGACAGAAACTGAGACTCCAAAGCCAGAGGACAGCTATTCCTGTGAACCTGTTGAAGATCTCAGGCTCTTGTTCAAGCAGATCCCCATCAATCCTGCCTCAGATAAGTAAAATGCATCATATGATGTTCTTCCTCTTTCTAATCATATCTCCCTGTATGGCTATTGATCTCTCCCTAAACGAGGCATGCTCACTTGCAAACCACACTGCTTCTCAACTGAACCTAAGCAGCCCGGGCTGCATCTGCATTAATGACAAAGGTTGGGGGTATGTCCAACACATCACAGGGTATCACTATCAAAGGCCCACCCTTCCAGCCGAGCTTTGGGCTGTTACTCAGCGCCCCCATGTGGTCGAAATATGGCCTTTTGGGAAAAGGGGGAAAAAAAACTTCATGGCTTGGTACCAGCAACAACTGTCTCTATTTACCCCCTGGATAACATCTGCAATCCCACCTGAGCCCTTATTTTCTCTCATGACTAACATCCCCCAAGTGACCTTCCCTATCTCTCTAAAAAGCCACTCCCTAACAGGGGTGTCAGTGAGAAATCTAGAAGACTCACAATGTGGGGTGACCGTCACTGTTGAAACTGATGGGAAAAACTGGGACAGGCCCTGCAGCTGGGAGACCAGCCGACACCACCCCTGGCCAGCACGCGCCTGGCCCGGCCCGGGGCGCTTCCCGGACCCCGAGCAGCCTGGCGAGGCTGCGGGAGCTCTGGCGGGGGTTGGGGAGGGGGGTGGCTTGAGCGGGGAGGACGTCTCGGTGCCCCCCCACCCCCCGCTCACCACCATCCCGTTCGCTGCTCAGGGTCACGTGGCTCCGGACGAGCGGGGCGTCGGATCGGGGCCACGGTCCCCAGAGACTCTGCGGGCTTAGGGGCAGCCCAGCCGGGGCCCCAGGCGCCCATCCTGCCGGCTGTGCAAACCCCCTGGAGTGCCTCAGCCCCGCCCTGTCCCCAAACCGAGGCCCGCCCTGCCCCCACGCCACGGGCCCAGCACAGGACCTTCCTGAGAGAGCGGACGAGCGACAGCCAGGCACACGGACAGGCACTCGCACGCACCCACGCCAGGTGAGACAGAGGCAGAAAGAGTCGAGGGTTCAGAGAGAGACTGGAAGACAGCGTGTAGGCAGGGGTGGCCTCGGGCAGGATGCCGGGCAGCTGCAGAGACCACCCGGCACTGAGCAGCCAAAGCGATGGGGGCGGGGGGAGGCCACTGAGCAGCGGCGGGCCTGGAGAGGCCCAGGGTGGGAGGACACCTGAGATCTCCACGCTCCGCGCCCCGTCCCCCTCCCCCCAACCCCCTGCACGCATGCCACGCCGGGGCGCTCTGACACTAGCTTCTCTGGAGTTTTGTCACTTGAATTTCTCTCCCTCTGCTCAACGGAGTGATGACAGTGTATTGAACAGCTAGGTCATTTCCAAATAAATTAAGCTTAGTGTTTCACAGGACACCCGGACATGTATGGAGAGACCAGCACGGATGCATGGACACCAACCTTGGTAACTGGACAACCAATGGGAAATTACTGTCTGACTCAGGAGAGAGAAAGAAACCCGAACAGATGGAATGAAATGAACAGAAACACAGGCTTTGCAACTCACACCCTAATTCAATTACCAGAAAATAAACAACACTATAGCCATTTTAGAAAAACAATAGACCTCTCTATGACCTTTGGTCGGGTGAGGAGCTCAAACACACAGCAAAAAAAAGCCAACTTTTCCAAGTCGTGAATATGTTAGTTCACACATTGACTTTTACATTGAAATGTGTAACAAATAAACTTAAAATCATTGACTCACTACATAAGCATGGAAGTATTTTAAATATAAAATATGTTCTATAGTATTCAGGAAGCACTTGGCACATCTCTAAGTGTATCAGACCCAAAACTGGAACGTAGTGGAAGAGTCAGGATAGTCTAAAAATGAATCCCTAACTAAAAGGAACACACAGGATTACTGTAGATAAAAAAGGTTAAAGAAGAGAAGCTAGAAATCAGTCAATAAATGTCTTAGGGGTTAGCTTAGAGTGACTAGCCTCTGCGTGACTCTTTACATTTTTCATGTTTGCAGCTTCCAAATTTTCCATTTTGAGAATAATACTTTCGCCTCCAAACCAGAGTGACTTGGGGACACAAAGGTAGAAGTCGATAATTTCCTTTGCCTATGTCTGAATATTTACAGTCAGAGGTAGAAAAGGAGGAGTCTGTCCCTTGTCTAGATGATGTCAATCCCCAGGTGTGGGATGTCTCCAGCCCTGGTTTAGCCATAAATGTTCCACCAGTAAAGATTTCTCTGAGACCAAATGCTCCCTAGCCCTGGAAAAGACAATATCCCTTAAAACCAGTAGCTCTTGAGGGTCTTCGACCATTAGTTAACAAATACCGAGATCCTGGAACTCGAATCAGCTGTGAGTCCCCCTGCAACACCCCAATCTTGTCCGTTCAAAAACCAGATGGATCTTACCGATTCGTCCAGGATCTAAGAGCTGTTAATGAAGCTGTGCTTTCCATCCACCCCATAGTCCCAAACCCATATACCCTCCTATCCCAAGTCCCAGGAAATGCCAAGTACTTCTCAGTCTTGGACATTCAAGGTGCTTTCTTTTGCATTCCTCTCCATCCTGAATCCCAAAACCTCTTTGCTTTTGAGTGGCAGGACTTGGAAACAAGAGAGACCATACAACTCTCGACTGGACTCGACTACCCCAAGGGTTTAGGGACAGCCCTCATATCTTCGGGACTTCCTCGGGGAGAGAACTAAGGGAATTAAATTTAACAAACAGTAGTCTAATACAGTATGTGGATGACTTGCTCATAGCTAGGCCAGATTTTACCAGCTCTCAAATGGACACTATTTAAAACGCTAAATTTCCTTTATGAAAAGGGTTATTGAGTATCCCCCAAGTAGGCTCAGATTAGCTTAACCCAAGTAAAATACCTTGGATTTATAATTACGGAGAGAAAAAGAATGCCTGACCCCGAGGGGAGATCCCTCATCTTAAATACACCGTACCCCCAAACAAAAAAAAAGTTTAGGGGATTTTTAGGAAGGACCGGGTTTTGCAGGATCTGGATTCCTAATTATGGCAATCTGGCCAGACCCCAATATGAAAATTTAAGGGGGAAAGAGGAAGAGCCACTCGACTGGCATGAGACCTGCAAGGTGGCCTTTAATGCCCTAAAAGAGTCCATCACTACAGCCCCAGCTTTAGGCCTCCCCAACCTGGAGAAGCCTTTTAGACTCTATGTTTCTGGAAGGACAGGAGCTGCTCTTGGGGTGTTAGGGCAGATGATGGGGCCCGTATTACAACCTGTGGCTTATCTCTCAAAATAACTAGATGAGGTGGCCAGAGGTTGGCCCACTTGCCTCCGGGCAGTAGCAGCCACCGCTCTTATGGTTAAGGAGGCATCTAAGCTGACCCTGGGTCAGCCCACCACAGTGTATACGCCTCACCGGGTGGAAGCATTCTTGGAAACGAAAGGGGACAGGTGGATAACAGGGGGAAGCATCACCCAATACCAAGCCCTCCTCCTTGACACTGCAGAAATAAAGTTGAGGGTCTGCCAGACTTTAAATCCAGCAACCTTACTGCCAGATCCCCCTACCTCCCCTTTGGATCACCAATGCATACAAATCACAGACGAGTTATACTCTTCTCGGCGGGACCTATCAGAGACACCTTTATCTGACCCAGAGGAAAACTGGCACACAGATGGCAGCAGTTTTGTAGAAAAGGGAGAGAGGAAAGCAGGATATGCTGTAGCGAGCCTGGAAGAAACTAAGGAAAGTGGGTCTCTTCCCCAGACACCTCAGCCCAGAAAGCTGAACTTTTTGCCCTGACAAGAGCTTTGGAGTTAGGAGAAGGAAAGAGGATTAATGTGTGTATGGACTCTAAGTATGCTTTCCTCATTCTGCATGCCCGTGCAGCAATTTGGAAAGAAAGAGGGATGCTCAGTGCCCGAAGTTCTGCTATTAAACACAAAGAGCTCATCCTCAGGCTCCTGGAGGCAGTCAAACTTCCTGCAAAATTAGCTGTCATCCACTGCAAGAGTCACCAAAAGGGGCAAGAAAAAGAGGCTCAGGGAAATAGGAAAGCTGATCAAGAGGCAGCACGAGCTGCCGGGGAAGCTACCTCTGCCACTGCTATCTGCCCCCTTTACCCCAAGGAAACCCTGACTCCAGATTTTACCCCAGGGGGACATTCCCGATATGCTGAGCGGGGCTGGGAGATTGGGTCACATGGGTGGTTTCAGCCTGATCAGGCCCAAATAATACTCCCTGATTCTCAGGTTTAAAACATTACTAACTCCTTACATAGGAGCGCCCATTTTGGAAAAGATAATCTAGAAATCTTGCTTAAGCCTATTCTCTCCCATCCGCAGTTAGCTAAGGTTGTTCAACAGGTCACACAAAATTGTGACACCTGTCTAAAAAATAACCCAAAAACCAGACCTCCTCAAATTACACCTGTCCAACATCGGGGATCATACCCAGGAGTGGACTGGCAATGCCGCTCCGCATTTAGAATTTACAGCCATGCCCAAAACCTAAGGGTTTTCTTACTTGCTAGTCTTTATTGACACATTCACAGGATGGATCGAAGCGTTCCCTACTGAGACAGAGAGAGCTACCGAAGTCTGTAAAGCTCTGCTGAAGGAGATAGTGCCTAGGTTTGGGCTGCCTCGGTCACGTCAGAGTGACAACGGGCCCTCACTTATAGCCGCGATACCCCAGAACCTAGCCGCATGCTTAGGCATAAAATACCGGCTCCGCTCATCCTGGAGGCCTCAAGCTTCAGGAAAGGTAGAGAGAGCCAACCAGACTCTTAAAAGGGCTCTGGCTAAGCTATGTCAAGAAAGACATAATAAGTGGACACATATGCTGCCCATAGCCCTCATGAGGCTACGGACATCCCCCAAACGGCCACTACTGTTAAGTCCTTATGAAATGATATATGGATGTCCATTCTTAACTTCTGATTTGTTTTTTGACGAGGATGCCAATACACTCTTAAAACATATGATTGACCTGGGAAGGTTTCAGCAAGAATTCCAACGGTATGGAGAACAAACCACAGGAAGACTTGAAAAATCCCCAGGTAAAGCAAGGGGATCAAGTATCAGTAAAGACCTGGCAAGAAAAAGGGAGTCCAAACCAGCTGTCCGAGAAATGGACAGGGCCATATCAGGTTGTTCTAGTGACTTCAACTGCTGTAAATGTGTAGGGTCTATCTGCCCGGGTCCACAATTCTAGAATAAAACCCTATGGCCTACAGGAGTGGGAGACAGAATCTGAGACTCCAAAGCCAGAGGACAGCTATTCCTGTGAACCTGTTGAAGATCTCAGGCTCTTGTTCAAGCAGAAACCCATCAATCCTGCCTCAGATAAGTAAAATGCATCATATGATATTCTTCCTCTTTCTAATCATATCTCCCTGTATGGTTATTGATCTCTCCCTAAACGAGGCATGTTCACTTGCAAACCACACTGCTTCTCAACTGAACCTAAGCAGCCCGGGCTGCATCTGCATTAATGACAAAGGTTGGGGGTATGTCCAACCCATCCCAGGGTATCAATATCAAAGGCCCACCCTTCCAGCCGAGCTATGGGCTGTTACTCAGCACCCCCATGTAATCGTAATATGGCCTTTTGGGAAAAGGGGGAAAAAAAACTTCATGTCTTGGTACCAGTAACAACTGTCTCTATTTACCCCCTGGATGACATCTGCAATCCCACCTGAGCCCTTATTTTCTCTCATGACTAACATCCCCCAAGTGACCTTCCCTATCTCTCTAAAAAGCCACTCCCTAACAGGGGTGTCAGTGAGAAATCTAGATAACTCACAATGTGGGGTGAACGTCACTTTTGAAACTAATGGGAAAAACCGGGACAGGCCCTACAGCTGGGAGACCAGCCGACGCCACCCACGGCCAGCACCTGCCTGGCTCGGCCCGTGGCGTTTCCCGGACCCCGAGCAGCCTGGCGAGGTTGCCTGAGCTCTGGCGGGGGTTGGGGAGGGGGGTGGCTTGAGCGGGGAGGACGTCTTGGTGCCCCCCCACCCCCCGCCCCCCACCATCCCGTTCGCTGCTCAGGGTCACGTGGCTCCGGACGAGCGGGGCGTCGGCCCTGGTCCGCGGTCCCCGGAGCCTCCTGCAGGCTTAGGGGCAGCCCAGCCGGGGCCCCAGGCACCCATCCTGCCGGCTGTGCAAAGCCCCTGGAGTGCCTCAGCCCCGCCCTGTCCCCAAACCGAGGCCGGCCCTGCCCCCACGCCACAGGCCCAGCACAGGACCTTCCTGAGAGAGCGGACGAGCGACAGCCAGGCACACGGACAGGCACTCGCACGCACCCACGTCAGGTGAGACAGAGGCAGAACGAGATGAGGGTTCAGAGAGACACCGGAAGACAGCGAGTGGGCAGGGGGGGCTTTGGGCAGGATGCCGGGCAGTTCAGAGACCACCCGGCCCTGAGCAGCAAACGCGATGGGGGCGGGGGGAGGCTGCCGAGCAGTGGCAGGCCTGCAGAGGCCCAGGTTGGGAGGGCACCTGAAATATCCGCGGTCCGCGCCCCTCCCACACCAACCCCCTGAATGCACGCCCCTCTCCGACGAAAGCTTCTCCGGAGTTTGATCACCTGAATTTCTATCCTTGTGCTCAACTGAGTGATGACAGTATATTGCACAGCTAGGTCATTTCCAAATAAATTAAGCTTAGTGTTTCACAGAACACCCGGACATGAATGCAGAGACCAGCACGGATGCATGGACACCAACCTTGGTAACTGGACAACCAATGGGAAATTACTGTCTGACTCAGGAGAGAGAAAGAAACCCGAACAGATGGAAAAACTGAACAGAAACACAAACTTTGCAACTCACACCCCAATTCAGTTACCGAAAAAAACAACAACACTATAACCATTTTAGAAAAACAATAGACCTCTCCATGACCTTTGGTCCGGTGAGGAATTCTTACACACAACAAAAAAAGCCACCTTTCCAAATCGAGAATATGTTAGTTCACACATTGATTTTACATTGAAATGTGTAACAAATAAACTTAAAATCATTGACTCACTACATAAGCATGGAAGTATTTTAAACATAAAATATGTTCTATAGTATTCAGGAAGCACTTGGCACATCTGTAAGTGTATCAGACCCCAAACTGGAACTTAATGGAAGAGTCAGGATAGTCTAAAAATGAATCCCTAACTAAAAGGAATACACAGGATTACGTAGATCAAAAAGGTTAAAGAAGAGAAACTAGAAATCAGTCAATAAATGTTTTAGGGTTTAGCCTAGAGTGACTAGCCTCTGCGTTACTTTTTAAATTTTTCATGTTTGCATCTTCCAAGTTTTCCATGCTGAGAATAATACTTTCATATCAGTTTCGAGATCAGTCTCACACTAAAGACAGTAAGAATGGAATAAGAAATAAGAAATGCTTGGGGGGGGGGGGGAAGAAATGCTTGAACTAAAGGTGGTACTGATGAAATTATTTGCAGGGCAGCCAAGGAGTCACAGATGTAGAGAACAGACTTATGGACACGGGCAGGGTGTAGGAAGGAGAGGGTGAGATGAATGCAGAGGAACATGGAAACATAGTACCATACGTTAAAAGAGATGCCAATGCAATTTGCTGTATGACTCAGGGGACTCAAACAGGGGCTCTGCAACAAGCTAGAGGGGTGGAATGGGGAGGAGGAGACGGGAGAGAGGTTCAGGAGGGAGGAGACATATGTAAACCTGTGGCTCATTCACGTTGATGTTTGGCAACAAAATTCTGTAAAGCAACTATCCTTCAATTGAAAGAAAAAGTCATGTTTGGACTTACCAAACAAGGTCTTGTGTACTTCTAGCATGGCCTTCTGTTTCGTGCTGCCATCCTTAATTCATTCTTCCATATCATTAAACAGACTAGTCAAGTTTTTGCCAAAAACATCTTGAGCTCCTGCATCATGCTGATCAACTGCCTTCTCTCGATCCAGTATAGAATGGAGACCAAAGAAACCTTTTGTCATTTCTTATAGTGATTGAAGCCACTCTATGTGATTTTAAAAAATAAATGTGGATAAGACGGATATGACCAAAGCAATCTAATGACAATATCTGTGCTTCATTAAAGACTTCTGCAGAGAACTAGTAAATTTTTTGTATCGTATCAGAAGAATTTTTTAAATCCACACCAACATTTCTTTCGCCTCCGCTAGCCATCTAGACAAGGAAAACTGATTTTACCAATCAATGTCCCTAGTTCTGCTCCCTCACCGATCTTTACGCAATATGTGTTACTCAGGCAGGAGACCCTGGTTCAATTCCTGGGTCAGGAAGATCCGCTGGAGAAGGGATAGGCTACCCACTCCAGGATTAGTGGGCTTCCCTTGTGGCTCAGTTGGTAAAGAATCATTCCTCTGTACCAAGAGTAGCTCAAGTCCTCTCAAAGCAAATACAGGACGGTAGTAACTATGCAGGACAAAGCTGATTCTGTACATTTATACTACTTGCTCATGAGCTTGACAGAGGTTCTAGATCTGTTACCACATTTTTTTTTTTAAGTGATATCCGCATGTGCAGGTGAAAGTGTCTCAGTTCGTGCCTGACTCTTTGCGGCCCCAAGGACTACACAGTCCATGGAATTCTCTAGGCCAGAATACTGGAGTGGGTAGCCTATCCCTTCTCCAGGGGATCTTCCCGACCCAGGACTCAAAGCGGGGTCTCCTGCGTTGCAGGCAGATTCTTTAGCAACTGAGCTAGTACGGCTTCACTGGTGGCTCAGTTGCTAAAGAATATCTGCATAACTGTCTATCGGTTTGGAATTAGCAATCTGTCTGTGAGCAGGGCCGGTCATAAGCAGCTTCTGTGAGAAAACAGAAGCATGTCTGCCTGACTTGCTTCTCTGGGGAGCATTCACTGTTCTTGCGCTAGTGCACATGGCAAGTTTCTAAGTGAGAAAGTGATGGCTATTATCACAGCTGGCCACTGAGGTACTTAATGGCAGAGGCAACCCCAGCTCTGCCAAGCAGTAGCCATCACGAAATCAGCTATTGTCATTGTAGCCAAGTTCCGTGAATTTGTGGTGTTATTTGTTGTGTTCTTCAAGAAGATGCCTTCGCACTGCCAGTAAGACATATTTCCATAACACACAGCCATGCACTCAATCGATGTGCATCCTCCAGTAAAGCCCAGCCACGATGTCTTAGAGGAGCCTCTCTGCCCATTGTCATAAGCCAGTCTAATTTTGTGTGAGACCGTGAAAACTCAGTGTCTTTATTACGCTTGTGCTTCTGACGGGAGGTCTGAGAAGGCACTTCTGAAGGTTTATTCCTACCAGTCGTTTTCATATTTATCGAGTCTTTATTTTATATTTTTTCTTATTTTTTACTTCTACCAGTTTCTTGCTACCAACCCGTCTCCCTCCACCCTCGTGCACACACGGTCAGTCATGGTATCCCGTGGACTTCAGCCCGCCAGACTCCTCTGCCCATGGAATTTTCCAGGCAAGAATACTGGAGTTGGTTGCCATTTCCTTCTCCATGTATGGAGTCTTTAAAGATTCCATCACTGAGGTGTTGCTTCTCTACTTGTACATGCCCTTCCTTCCTAAGTGCAGTAGAAGTCATCCCCACTTCCCAACATGTCTGTCTTCCGTCCTCTGGAGTATATATTGCTTGAGCTCACCACAGCGTCAGGATATTCTAGAAACCCTTCTGATTGCAGTCTCTTCGGGAGGTTACAAGTGCTTCAAACCTCAGAATTTTACAAAGCACTTTTTAGACCTCAGCTGAAAGGGAAGTCAACACTCAGTGACAGTCACAGGCTTCCATGGCCTGGACTTGATTATGGGCTGTGCTTTCATAATCATCGTGTTTCCGATACCAACTAAGATGTCACTGAGAAATTTTTTTCTTTCTCATCATTGTATCTTTCATGTTTATTTAGATATATTATGGGTTTTGCTATATATCTTCCCTTAGGGATGAAGGTCTTATGTCAGTAGAACTTACTACAACTGATTTCCAGGTAGCTGTGTTAGGACAGGAAAAAGAATGACCAGCTGCTGGATTCTTAAGATTATGTATGAAAATATGATTCGTTTTACTGTGTGAAGTCAACCGATTCTAACTTTCTGAAGTAGGAATTCAGAAAAATCAAAAAACATCGCCTAAATACTAGGCGGTCTCCCATCCAAGTACTGACCAGGTCCGACCCTGCTCAGTTTCCCAGATCAGAGGAGAGAGGGCACGTTCAGGGTGGTATGGCCTTAGACCGAGGCGGCTGCCAGGCGCCCCAGGAGCCCCGCGTTGTGCCTCCCTTGCGGTCTGACCTGCCGGTCGGGCCTGGGGCTGCAGTTCTCCAGCGGGCGCGCGCTGCACTTGAGCCACACGACCCGCGACTGGACTCCGGTCGTCCAGAGCCTGCAGCTCGGCGGCCAGCGAAGGGCGCCCCCGCTCCGCACACCGCGAGCCCAGGCCAGAACCCGTCTGGCACGGCCGGCCAGGGCCTGGCGTGCCTGCGGAACCTGGGGTGGGGGGATTGGGGGTGGGCAGAGCAGCGAGGACATCTCGGAGCCCCCTCACCCCCTGTCACCCACCATCCCGTTCGCTGCTCAGTGTCAGGTGGCTCCGGATGAGCGGGGCTTCGGCCCGGGTACGCTGTCCCCGAAGCCTCCTGGGACTTAGGGGCAGCCCAGCCGGGGCCCCAGGCGCCCGTCCTGCCGGCTGTGCAAACCCCCTGGAGCGCCTCAGCACCGTCATTTCGCCCTACCGAGCCCCACGCCGCGGGCTCAGCAGAGGACCTTCCTGAGAGAGCAGATGAGCGACAGCCAAGGACACGGACAGGCACTCGCATGCACCCACGCCAGGTGAGACAGAGGCAGAAAGAGTCGAGGGTTCAGAGAGAGACTGGAAGACAGCGTGTGGGCAGGGGGGGCCTCGGGCAGGATGCCGGGCAGCTGCAGAGACCATCCGGCCCTGAGCAGCCAAAGCGATGGGGGCGGGGGGAGGCCACTGAGCAGCGGCGGACCTGGAGAGGCCCATGGTGGGAGGACACCTGAGACCTCCGCGCTCCGCGCACTGCCCCCTCCCCCCAACCCCCTGCACGCATGCCACGCCGGGGCGCTCTGACACTAGCTTCTCTGGAGTTTTGTCACTTGAATTTCTCTCCCTCTGCTCAACTGAGTGATGACAGTGTATGGAACAGCTAGGTCATTTCCAAATAAATTAAGCTTAGTGTTTCACAGGACACCCGGACATGTATGGAGAGACCAGCACGGATGCATGGACACCAACCTTGGTAACTGGACAACCAATGGGAAATTACTGTCTGACTCAGGAGAGAGAAAGAAACCCAAACAGATGGAATGAAATGAACAGAAAAACAAGCTTTGCAACTCACAGCCTAATTCAATTACCAGAAAATAAACAACACTATAACCATTTTAGAAAAACTATAGACCTCTCCATGACCTTTGGTCGGGTGAGGAGCTCAAACACACAGCAAAAAAAAGCCAACTTTTCCAAGTCGTGAATATGTTAGTTCACACATTGACTTTTACATTGAAAAGTGTAACAAATAAACTTAAAATCATTGACTCACTACATAAGCATGGAAGTATTTTAAACATAAAATATATTCTATAGTATTCAGGAAGCAATTTGCACATCTGTAAGTGTATCAGACCCAAAACTTCAACGTAGTGGAAGAGTCAGGATATTCTAAAAATTAATCCCTAACTAAGAGGAAAACACAGGATTAGTGTAGATAAAAAAGGTTAAAGAAGAGAAGCTAGAAATCAGTCAATAAATGTCTTAGGGGTTAGCTTAGAGTGACTAGCCTCTGCGTGACTCATTAAATTTTCCATGTTTGCAGCTTCCAAATTTTCCATGGGGAGAATAATACCTTCGCCTCCAAACCAGAGTGACTTGGGGACACAAAGGTAGAAGTCGATAATTTTCTTTGCCTATGTCCGAATATTTACAGTCAGAGGTAGAAAAGGAGGAGTCTGTCCCTTGTCTAGATGATGTCAATCCCCAGGTGTGGGATGTCTCAAGCCCTGGTTTAGCCATAAATGTTCCACCAGTAAAGATTTCTCTGAGACCAAATGCTCCCTAGCCCTGGAAAAGACAATATCCCTTAAAACCAGAAGCTCTTGGGGGTCTTAGACCATTAGTTAACAAATACCAAGATACTGGAACTCAAATCAGCTGTGAGTCCCCCTGCAACACCCCAATCTTGCCCGTTCAAAAACCAGATGGATCTTACCGATTCGTCCAGGATCTAAGAGCTGTTAATGAAGCTGTGCTTCCCATCCACCCCATAGTCCCAAACCCATATACCCTCCTATCCCAAGTCCCAGGAAATGCCAAGTAATTCTCAGTCTTGGACCTTCAAGGTGCTTTCTTTTGCATTCCTCTCCATCCTGAATCCCAAAAACACTTTGCTTTTGAGTGGCGGGACTTGGAAACAAGAGAGACCATACAACTCTGGACTGGACTCGACTACCCCAAGGGTTTAGGGACAGCCCTCATATCTTCGGGACTTCCTCGGGGAGAGAACTAAGGGAATTAAATTTAACAAACAGTAGTCTAATACAGTATGTGGATGACTTGCTCATAGCTAGGCCAGATTTTACCAGCTCTCAAATGGACACTATTTAAAACGCTAACTTTCCTGTATGAAAAGGATTATCGAGTATCCCCCAAGTAGGCTCAGATTAGCTTAACCCAAGTAAAATACCTTGGATTTATAATTACGGAGAGAAAAAGAATGCCTGACCCCGAGGGGAGATCCCTCATCTTAAATACCCCGTACCCCCAAACACAACAAGAGCTTAGGGGATTTTTAGGAAGGACCGGGTTTTGCAGGATCTGGATTCCTAATTATGGCAATCTGGCCAGACCCCTATATGAAAATTTAAGGGGGAAAGAGGAAGAGCCACTCGACTGGCATGAGACCTGCAAGGTGGCCTTTAATGCCCTAAAAGAGTCCATCACTACAGCCCCAGCTTTAGGCCTCCCCAACCTGGAGAAGCCTTTTAGACTCTATGTTTCTGGAAGGACAGGAACTGCTCTTGGGGTGTTAGAGCAGATGATGGGGCCCGTATTACAACCTGTGGCTTATCTCTCAAAATAACTAGATGAGGTGGCCAGAGGGTGGCCCACTTGCCTCCGGGCAGTAGCAGCCACCGCTCTTATGGTTAAGGAGGCATCTAAGCTGACCCTGGGTCTGTCCACCACAGTGTATACGCCTCACCGGGTGCAAGCAGTCTTGGAAACGAAAGGGGACAGTTGGATGACAGGGGGAAGCATCACCCAATACCAAGGCCTCCTCCTTGACACTCCAGAAATAAAGTTGAGGGTCTGCCAGACTTTAAATCCAGCAACCTTACTGCCAGATCTCCCTACCTCCCCTCTGGATCACCAATGCATACAAATCACAGACGAGTTAAACTCTTCTCGCCGGGACCTATCAGAGACACCTTTATCTGACCCAGAGGAAAACTGGCACACAGATGGCAGCAGTTTTGTAGAAAACGGAGAGAGGAAAGCAGGATATGCTGTAGCGAGCCTGGAAGAAACTAAGGAAAGTGGGTCTCTTCCCCCAGACACCTCAGCCCAGAAAGCTGAACTTTTTGCCCTGACAAGAGCTTTGGAGTTAGGAGAAGGAAAGAGGATTAATGTGTGTATGGACTCTAAGTATGCTTTCCTCATTCTGCATGCCCGTGCAGCAATTTGGAAAGAAAGAGGGATGCTCAGTGCCCGAAGTTCTGCTATTAAACACAAAGAGCTCATTCTCAGGCTCCTGGAGGCAGTCAAACTTCCTGCAAAATTAACTGTCATCCACTGCAAGAGTCACCAAAACGGGCAAGAAAAAGAGGCTCAGGGAAATAGGAAAGCTGATCAAGAGGCAGGACGAGCTGCCGGGGAAGCTACCTCTGCCACTGCTATCTGCCCCCTTTTCCCCAAGGAAACCCTGACTCCAGATTTTACCCCATGGGGCATTCCCGATATGCTGAGCGGGGCTGGGAGATTGGGTCACATGGGTGGTTTCAGCCTGATCAGGCCCTAATAATACTCCCTGATTCTCAGGTTTAAAACATTACTAACTCCTTACATAAGAGCGACCATTTTGGAAAAGATAATCTAGAAATCTTGCTTAAGCCTATTCTCTCCCATCCCCAGTTAGCTAAGGTTGTTAAACAGGTCACACAAAATTGTGACACTTGTCTAAAAAATAACCCAAAAACCAGACCTTCTCTAATTACACCTGTCCATCATCGGGGATCATACCCAGGAGTGGACTGGCAAGTAGAATTTACAGCCATGCCCAAGACCCAAGGGTTTTCTTACTTGCGATTCTTTATTGACACATTCACAGGATGGATCGAAGCGTTCCCTACTGAGACAGAGAGAGCTACCGAAGTCTGTAAAGCTCTGCTGAAGGAGATAGTGCCTAGGTTTGGGCTGCCTCGGTCACTTCAGAGTGACAACGGGCCCTCACTTACAGCCACGATACCCCAGAACCTAGCCGCATGCTTAGGAATAAAATACCAGCTCCGTTCCTCCTGGAGGCCTCAAGCTTCAGGAAAGGTAGAGATAGCCAACCAGACTCTTAAAAGGGCTCTGTCTAAGCTATGTCAGAAACACATAATAAGTGGACACATATGCTGCCCATAGCCCTCATGAGCCTACGGACATCCCCCAAACGGCCACTATTGTTAAGTCCTTATGAAATGATGTATTCACGACCATTCTTATCTTCTGATTTGTTTCTTGATGAGGATGCCAATACACTCTTAAAACATATAATTGACCTGGGAAGGTTTCAGCAAGAACTCCAACGGTATGGAGAATAAACCACAGGAAGACTTGAAAAATCCCCAGGTAAAGCCAGGGGATCAAGTATCAGTAAAGACCTGGCAAGAAAAAGGGAGTACAAACCAGCTGTCCGAGAAATGGACACGGCCATATCAGGTTGTTCTAGTGACTTCAACTGCTGTAAAAGTGAAGGGTCTATCTGCCTGGGTCCACAATTCGAGATTGAAACCCTATGGCCTACAGGAGGGGGAGACAGAAACTGAGACTCCAAAGCCAGAGGACAGCTATTCCTGTGAACCTGTTGAAGATCTCAGGCTCTTGTTCAAGCAGAACCCCATCAATCCTGCCTCAGATAAGTAAAATGCATCATATGATGTTCTTCCTCTTTCTAATCATATCTCCCTGCATGGCTATTGATCTCTCCCTAAACGAGGCATGTTCACTTGCAAACCACATTGCTTCTCAACTCAACCTAAGCAGCCCGGGCTGCATCTGCATTAATGACAAAGGTTGGGGGTATGTCCAACCCATCCCAGGATATCAATATCAAAGGCCCACCCTTCCAGCCGAGCTATGGGCTGTTACTCAGCGCCCCCATGTGGTCCTAATATGGCCTTTTGGGAAAAGGGGGAAAAAAAACTTCATGTCTTGGTACCAGCAACAACTGTCTCTATTTACCACCTGGATGACATCTGCAATCCCATCTGAGCCCTTATTTTCTCTCATGACTATCATCCCCCAAGTGACCTTTCATATCTCTCTAAAAAGCCACTCCCTAACAGGGGTGTCAGTGAGAAATCTAGACTACTCACAATGTGGGGTGACCGTCACTGTTGAAACTGATGGGAAAAACCGGGAAAGGCCCTGCAGTTGGGAGACCAGCCGACGCCACCCCCGGCCAGCACGCGCCTGGCCCGGCCCGGGGCGCTTCCCGGACCCCGAGCGGCCTGGCGAGGCTGCGGGAGCTCTAGCGGGGTTTTGGGAGGGGGATGGCTTGAGCGGGGAGGACGACTCG
>NW_027077937.1:0-72000 GCF_963930625.1 Muntiacus reevesi
CCTGAGCCCGCGCCTAGGAGCCTGGGAGCCTGGGAGCCTGGGGCCCTCAGCTCCCGAGCCCGCGCTTGGGAGCCTGGGGTCCGCAGCACACGAGCCCGCGCCTGGGAGCCTGGGAGCCTGGGAGCCAGGGAGGCTGGGGGCCTGGGGTCCGCAGCACCCTAGCCCGCGCCTGGGAGCCTGGGAGCCTGGGGCCCTCAGCTCCCGAGCCCGCGCCTGGGAGCCTGGGAGCCTGGGGTCCGCAGCACCCGAGCCCGCGCCTGGGAGCCTGGGAGCCTGGGAGTTTGGGGTCCGCAGCACCATAGACCGCGCCTGGGAGCCTGGGAGCCTGGGAGCATGGGGTACGCAGCACCCTAGCCCGCGCCTGGGAGCCTGGGAGCCTGGGGCCCTCAGATCCCGAGCCCGCGCCTGGGAGCCTGCGAGCCTGGGAGCCTGGGGGCCTGGGGTCCGCAGCACCCTATCCCGCGCCTGGGAGCCTGGGAGCCTGGGAGCCTGGGAGTCTGGGGTCCGCAGCACAATAGACCGCGACTGGGAGCCTGGGAGGCTGGTGGCCTGGGGTCCGCAGCACCCTAGCCCGCGCCTGGGAGCCGGGGAGCCTGGGGTCCGCAGCACCCTAGCAGCGCCTGGGAACCTGGGAGCCTGGGAGCTTGGGAGCCTGCGGTCCGCAGGACCTGAGCCCGCGCCTGGGAGCCTGGGAGCCTGGGAGCCTGGGAGCCTGGGGCCCTCAGCTCCCGAGCCCGCGCTTGGGAGCCTGGGGTCCGCAGCACACGAGCCCGCGCCTGGGAGCCTGGGAGCCTGGGAGCCTGGGAGGCTGGGGGCCTGGGATCCGCAGCACCCTAGCCAGCGCCTGCGAGCCTGGGAGCCTGGGGCCCTCAGCTCCCGAGCCCGCGCCTTGGAGCCTGGGATCCTGGGAGCCTGGGAGCCTGGGGTCCGCAGCACCCGAGCCCGCGCCTGGGAGCCTGGGAGCCTGGGAGCCTGGGAGTCTGGGGTCCGCAGCACCATAGACCGCGCCTGGGAGCCTGGGAGCCTGGGAGGCTGGGGGCCTTGGGTCCGCAGCACACTAGCCCGCGCCTGGGAGCCTGGGAGCCTGGGGTCCGCAGCACCCTAGCAGCGACTGGGAGCCTGGGAGCCTGGGAGCGTGGGAGCCTGGGGTCCGCAGGACGTGAGCCCGCGCATGGGAGCCTGGGAGCCTGGGAGCCTGGGGCCCTCAGCTCCCGAGCCCGCGCTTGAGAGCCTGGGGTCCGCAGCACACGAGCCCGAGCCTGGGAGCCTGGGAGCATGGGGACCTGGGGTCCGCAGCACCCTATCCCGCGCCTGGGAGCCTGGGAGCCTGGGAGGCTGCGGGCTTGGGGCCCTCAGCTCCCGAGCCCGCGCTTGGGAGCCTGGGGTCCGCAGCACACGAGCCCGCGCCTAGGAGCCTGGGAGCCTGGGAGCCAGGGAGGCTGGGGGCCTGGGGTCCGCAGCACCCTAGCCCGCGCCTGGGAGCCTGGGAGCCTGGGGCCCTCAGCTCCCGAGCCCGCGCCTGGGAGCCTGGGAGCCTGGGGTCCGCAGCACCCGAGCCCGCGCCTGGGAGCCTGGTAGCCTGGGAGTTTGGGGTCCGCAGCACCATAGACCGCGCCTGGGAGCCTGGGAGCCTGGGAGGCTGGGGGCCTGGGGTCCGCAGCACCCTAGCCCGCGCCTGGGATCCTGGGAGCCTGGGGTCCGCAGCACCCTAGCAGCGCCTGGGGGCCTGGGAGCCTGGGAGTCTGGGGTCCGCAGCACCATAGACCGCGCCTGGGAGCCTGGGAGCCTGGGAGGCTGGGGGCCTGGGGTCCGCAGCACCCTAGCCCGCGCCTGGGAGCCTGGGAGCCTGGGGACCTGGGGTCCGTAGCACCCTATCCCGCGCCTGGGAGCCTGGGAGCCTGGGGTCCGCAGCACCCTATCCCGCGCCTGGGAGCCTGGGAGCCTGGGAGGCTGGGGGCCTGGGGCCCTCAGCTCCCGAGCCCGCGCTGGGGAGCCTGGGGTCCGCAGCACACGAGCCCGCGCCTGGGAGCCTGGGAGCTTGGGAGTCTGGGGTCCGCAGCACCATAGACCGCGGGTGGGATCCTGGGAGCCTGGGAGGCTGGGGGCCTGGTGTCCGCAGCACCCTTGCCCGCACCTGGGAGCCTGGGAGCCTGGGGTCCGCAGCACCCTAGCAGCGCCTGGTAGCCTGGGAGCCTGGGAGCCTGGGAGTCTGGGAGTCTGGGGTCTGCAGCACCATAGACCGCGCCTGGGAGCCTGGGAGCCTGGGAGGCTGGGGGCCTGGGGTCCGCAGCACCCTAGCCCGCGCCTGGGAGCCTGGGAGCCTGGGAGCCTGGGAGTCTGGGGTCCGCAGCACCATAGACCGCGCCTGGGAGCCTGGGAGCCTGGGAGCCTGGGAGCCTGGGGTCCGCAGCACCCTAGCCCGCGCCTGGGAGCCTGGGAGCCTGTGAGCCTGGGCCCGCAGCTCCAGAAGCCGCGCCTGGTTGCCTTTGAACCTGTGGGAGGCAGCTACCGTGCCTGCACTGGAGCCTGGGAGATGCAGCTCATGATCCTGCGCCTGGGAGCCTGGGGTCCGCAGCACCCGAGCCCGCGCCTGGGAGCCTGGGAGCCTGGGATCCCGGGGTCCGAAGCACCCTAGCCCGCGCCTGGTAACCTGGGAGCCTGGGAGCCTGGGAGCCTGGGGTCCGAAGCACCCTAGCCCGCGCCTGGTAACCTGGGAGCCTGGGAGCCTGGGAGCCTGGGGTCCGCAGCACCCGAGCCCCCGCCTGGGAGCCTGGGAGCCTGGGAGCCTGGGGTCCGCAGCACCCAAGCCCGAGCCTGGGAGCCTGCGAGCCTGGGAGCCTGGGGTCCGCAGCACACTAGCCGGCGCCTGGGAGCCTGGGAGCCTGGGAGCCTGGGGTCCGCAGAACATGAGCCCGCGCCTGGGAGCCTGGGAGCCTGGGAGCCTGGGGTCCGCACCACCCTAACCCGCGCCTGGGAGGCTGGGAGCCTGGGGCCCTCAGCTCCCGAGCAAACGCCCGGGAGCCCGGAGACTGGTTTACAGCAACTCTCGTGTCTTCGGGAGGGGGTTTCATAAAGTGCCGCTTTTTTGGCTTGAGAGTCTGCTAACAGGTTACCGGTGGCTACTTTACTCCCATCCCTGCTGTGCCCTTTGCAATGCATAACCGCTACTTCTTTAGGACAATAGATAGCAGTTAAAAGTCTCTGGATCTCTCTGAAATGCTTAATAGGTTCCCCTGTTGCTGTTTGAAACTGTCTTTCTTTCCATACTGCAGCATGAGCATGCAAAGTCAAATAAGCATACTTAGAATCAGTGTAGACATTTACTCGCTGCCCTTTGCTTAACTCTAGAGCTCGGGTCAGAGCCACAAGCTCCGCTAACTGGGCGCTGGTTTCCTGGGGGAGAGATTTTGCTTCTAAAACCTGTTCAGCCGTCACCACAGCATAACCTGCTTTACGCTTTCCATCCCGAACAAAAGAACTGCCATCTGTAAATATTTCCATGTCAGGATTGTCTAATGGGGTATCCATTAGATCTTCCCGAGCTGCATAGTTTAAAGTTAGAAATTGGGAACAATCGTGATCAGGTGTTTCATCTTCCTTCTCAGGAAGGAAAGTAGCAGGATTTAAATTTCTACAAACTTAAAGCTTAGTTACTGGTCCTTCTAACAACAGTGACTGATATTTAAGAAGCCTACTGTCTGTCATCCAAATGTTAACCTTAGAATTTAAGATTCCACTCACATCATGAGAAGTCAGTACAGTAAGGTTTCGTCCAGTAATTATTTTTAAAGCTTCAGGTGCTAATAAAGCAGCTGCCCCAATTACTCTTAGGCAGTGGGGCCACCCACGTGCAATTACATCTAATTCTTTGCTTAGATAAGCAATAGGTAGCTGGTGAGGCCCCCGGGGTTGTGTCAAAACTCCCAAGGCCATACCTTTCCTTTCAGTGACAAACAAGTTAAATTCTGACCCTGTGGGCAAACTCAAAGCTGGAGCTTGCAGGAGAGCAGTCTGAAGAACCTTAAAAGCCTTTTGAGTATCTGGAGACCAAACCAGTTTGTCAGTTTGGGCCTGCTGAGTTTCAGCTATAAGTTTATATAAAGGCCGGGCAAGTTCTCCATAACCCGGAATCCAAATACGACAGTAGCCTGTGATTCCCAAAAATCCTCTCAATTGCCTTAAAGTCATAGGTAGGGGATGGTTTAGTATAGGTTTAATTCTCTCGGGGCCTATGGCCCTAGTCCCTTCTGATATGATTAGGCCCAGATATCTAACAGATTGTTGACAAAGCTGAGCCTTTTCTCTTGATGCCTTGTAACCGCAGCCTGCCAGAAAGTTTAAGAATTCTGAGGCTCGTGAACAAGCTTCCTCTGTCTCAGCACAGAGCAAAATATCATCTACATATTGTAACACTACTGCTTTAGAGCTATTAAAGTTTTGTAGATCCCGTGACAAACTTTGTCCAAATAAGTGGGGACTGTCACGAAATCCCTGGGGCAAAACTGTCCAGGTTAACTGAGAAGCTGGCTGAGTAGGGTCTTCAAAGGCAAATAGAAATTGACTTTCCTCTGCCAAAGGCACTGAAGAGAAGGCATCTTTTAAATCAATTACTGAAAAATATTTGGCTCGTTCAGGAATTTCAGACAGTAGCGTATAAGGATTAGGCACCACGGGGTGTAAAGGAACCACAGCCTCATTTATTATTCGTAAATCTTGAACTAATCTCCACTTATCATTTGATTTTTTTACACCCAAAATAGGAGTGTTGCATGGACTGTTACAGGGAACTAATAGTCCCTGCTCCTTTAAATTTTCAATGATGGGTTTTAACCCTTCCTTAACTTCAGGTTTCAGTGGATACTGCTTCTTATGTGGGAATAAGTGTGGGTCTTTGGAGCTTGACAACTACAGGAATAGCATTTTGTGCTCGACCCACAGATTTTCCATCAGCCCATACTCTAGGATTCACATTTTCTTCAACTAAAGGGAGAGAAAGGGAGGGCTCCATATTCATGAAAACAGAGGCATGGACCTTGCTCAGTATATCTCTCCCCAAAAGGGGTGAGGGTGATTCTGGCACGATAAGAAACTCGTGTGAAAATAGCACAGAATCCCAGTTGCACGATAGAGAATAACTGAAGTAATACCTTTTGGCTCGTCCAGACAGTCCCATTACGGAAGCGGATCGGGAAGAAAGTGGGCCAGGGGCTTCAGTAAGCACGGAGTAAGTTGCCCCAGTATCTAAAAGGAAATTGACGGATTGGCCTCCCACCGTTATCAATACCCGGGGTTCCTCAGGTGTAATTAGGACGGGAGCTTGTGTGGGGACCCCCGGGCACCTTCAGTCCTGATTGTCTTGAGAGTCAGACCCCTGAGACCTACACCTCTGGGGGCAGTCTCTCCTCCAGTGTGGTCCCTTGCAGACCGGACATGGAGCCGGGGGCGGCTCAGACGCCTGAGGGCAATCCCGCTTGAGATGCCCCTCCTTTCCACAGCCATAGCAAGCCCATCCCTTTTCACCTGGGTCCCTCTGGGCATTTTTCTCAGGCTGTTTAAGAACGGTTTTCATAGCCATTGCGAGGGCTTCCGCCTTTTCCTTCGTCTTTCTCTGCCTTTCTTTCTTTTCCTCATATTCCCTACCATAATAGACTGTCTGAGCCAGTTGTAACAGATTATCTACAGACTGATTTGGTCCATACGCCCGTTTTGATAACTTACGGCGAATATCTGGAGCCGACTGAGTGAGAAATCTATCCTTTAAGATCACTTTCCCCTCTTCACTTTCGGGATCAATCTCAGTGAATCTGCGAAGGGCTTCTCTCAGTCTGTCTAGGAATTTACCAGGAGCTTCCTTCTCTTCTTGTTCTATGTCTGCCAGTTTGCCATAGTTTAAAGGCTTAGAACGCGCCTGCCTGAGTCCTTCAAGAATACATCTGACAAAATGACTCTGATCCCATCTTCCTTTAGCAGTGTTAGAGTCCCAGTCTGGTTCTGTAGCTGGGACCGCCTGACTCCCAGTGGGGAGGGCAGTCATCTCGTCCTCCCTCTTTCCCACTGATTCATTACCAAGCCATTCATCTCCATAAGCAACCGCTTTACCCAAAACTCGAGGCTTTGAGTCGGCAGTCAACGTTTGTCCCAAGATATACATCACATCCTTCCAAGTAAGGTCATAATGCAGAGTAACACCTTTAAAAGCTCTAATACACTCTAATATACACTACTTCTACCCAATTCCCTTGCTTTTTACAGAACTGTTTTAATTGTAAAACAGTATTATACTTAAGAGACCCTCCAACTGGCCACCGTTCGCCATCCTCCAGTGGGTACCGCGGCCATGCAGTATCACATAGGAAGACCAGGTGTGTCTTCTTTAAGCCCTGGGGATCACATCTATCCCAGTTTTGCAGGATACAGTTCAAAGGAGTGAGGCTGGAATTGTTAGCTCCCATCTGTGAGAGAGAAAAAAAGCGACCAGCGCCATTTTTCTACCGGAGGCGTCCCTCCCTGCTCTAGATGGGGGTGTAGACAGACATTACACCAAAAGCTTTTCCTTCCTGGTCGGACTTAGTCTGTCCCTTACCGACGCAGGCGTCACACTCGTCCCTCCCGGTTCTACCACCGAGACGGGGTGGGGATGCACCCAGGGTAGACCTGATGGCATCCCTGACTGACGTCCAGCTCTTCACCTCACTTGCCTCTGATGCCACCCAGGGTGCAATCAGAGTAACCTTCCGGAATGCCTCCCAAGCCAAGACCTCTGGGGGACACATTCGTCACCTGAGTGCCTGTGCACGACCCGGAGTATATTCCTGACCACAATAAGACTGATACAAACATGAAACTGAGATGTTCCTTCCAAGAGTCACCACACCGGTATAAGAGCCTCCTCTGCTCCAGTAAGAGCCAGTGTTACCAAAAGAAAAAAACCATTGCAGTTCCAATCCAAGTAACCTTTAACATCAGAGATGCTCTGGGAGTTAGAGCTCCATCTAGCTTCCAAACTTTCCATGCCTAGCGAGGCTAGGCGCTTCCTAACTACCAATCCAAGTTTGAGACCTAGACCACAGTAGAGTAGCAACATAGGTTACAAGTCTCTTGAAAGCCTAAGATCCGAGAGATAAGGTTAGTACTTTTAATTCCCAAGGAGTTATGAAATGGTCAGAGACCGAAAAGTTTGACCGAGAAAAAAGAGTTCGGTCCACATGCTTTGCCCGTTTCTGGCCGGCTCCCAAAGGGGACACTGGTTGCCTCTTGGCATTGGCAGGTCGGTATAAACCCCCGACAAGTTTCTGCCATAAGCCTTATGAGGTCGCCGAGGAAGCGCAGAGCAGGGCCTTTCATTCATTCACACAAGCACACCTTAGAGTTAGTAAAGAACAGCGGAAAACGTGTTCGCTAGGAGAACAAAGAAGTAGAGCTCCAAGCATCCTTACCTTGTCCTGAAGGATCCCGGACGAGCCCTCAAGATGAAAGGTTGTTGCTGAACGATAAGACGCGGGATTCTTGGCCTCCGGAGGAGACGAATTCAATCCGGGGCCAGAGACGAGGCTGGATCGCTCAGAGCTTTTGTGTAATAAAGTTTTATTAAAGTATAAAGGAGATAGAGAAAGCTTCTGACATAGGCATCAGAAGGGGGCAAAAGAGTACCCCCCTCCTAGTCTTTAGCTGTATGGTATATAGTCACTCACAGTCTGTTAATGAAAAGAAAGGAATGTCATAAAATCTAGAATGGCACCAGATAATTCATCCCAGGCCATAAAACTATTGACTTGCACCTTGTACCAACAAATAGTTTCGTTTACATAGATTAGGGGAACAATACCTGAACAAGTAAGTTAGGCCCTTTGGCGGAACCAACTTGAAGATGGAGTCTGGGGTTCATTAACATAGCTTAAGACAACATTTCCATACGAAAAAGAAATGTATTGGTTAACTCAAGGTTTGGGAGTAGTTAGCTTTAGGTGAGACCAGGTGTCATGGCCACACAGAATGTTAGGAGAAACCTCCTTTTAATTTTGTATAGAGAAGGAAAAACAGATCGCTGGTTTGTTCTTTTTGTTATAGCCACGCTTTCCGGGAAACAGACTCACTCAGAAGGACAATGCAGATAGTGGAGTGCAGTTTATTACACCGGCGGGCCCAAGGCAGAGTCACCTCTTAGCCAAGGACCCCGTCCAGCATTTGTGAAAATCTTTTATACCCCATGTGTACGTGTCCAAACCCACCACCTCAATTCCCTTGAGACTTACATAAACAAAGGCAGGGTAAATACAACTACAATAACCCCATCATTCCCGTGTTATGTGTTCAAACAGTCAATAATCAATCAGCCTGCAGTTACATTCCAAACAGTTAATAACCGATAAGCCTGTGCTTACATTCTGATAGATAGTGTCAGGGGTGATTAGTGTCTCTTTTCTCTTAGGCGATGAGTAACCTGGATATGATCTTCAAGGTTCCCCTGTCCGGAGGGGGTCTTATCCTTCCATTGTCGTTCCCACAGGCACTAAGCAGAGAGTTCAGAGTCCACTGGAGAGGCAGCCGAGCACGATCAGCACGGACAGGCCTGAGATGGAGTCCAGGCCCTATGAATTCCTTCTTCATTCCCCCCTCTTGATGCTCTTAGTTTCCATAACGAGCATCATTTATTGAGATATATTGTACCTTAGCCCTCCTGCCACCCATATGAGAGAATGCTATCAACCTCTGGGTTACAAAATTCACAAGACATTATAGGAAGCAGGGCCCACAGAGCAGTATGATTAAGATTACTATAACAACAGTTACAATGGTTTTCTACCAGTCTCCCTTTACCCAGGAGAGAACTGAAGTCCAAAAGGGAATATTTTCATTAGACATGGCTTTCACTTGATTTTTCATATCCTTCAAGGCAGTAGATACATTTTCAGACAGGTCAGGGATATACACACAACATTTAACTTTAATTACGGTGCAAGTCCCTCCTTGGGCTGCTGTGAGTATGTCTAATGCCATCCTATTTTGAATTACTGCCTTCCTCATCTGAATTTGTTTCTCATTCAAAGCTTGAATGGCTTTTGTACTGTCTAAGAGGGCCTGTTTAGTGAAATTAGTTAAGGCCTCTACTTTAACCATGATATCCGTTGTCCCTACAGAGGGTACAAACAAGGCAGCAAGATAGTCATACCATTGGAACACAGATCGTGTCCATTTTGCATGCAGATAAGGCGGGTTTACTGGAGGCTGGTGCAGGCTAGGCTTAATTCTGCCATGGGCGAAAGCAAATCCTAATGTGCAACGCCGCACCCAGCCAACTGGTAACCATGGCCATAAGTTAAGCCCACAGAGCCACTGGGTCCCATTGGGGGCTACCCAGCACATTCCAGGATTATATTTCCAGTCGGAAACAGGTCACTGAACAGATTGATTGGGGTGATAGGTAACTTCCAAGATTTGTTTACATTGTTCAGGGGGTAAATAACCCATATATTTTAATTCTTTTGGGTCTAGGGGGTGGTCTCCAAATCTAACTTTCTTTTTTTTTTTTGTTCCCAGCAAATAGTAGCAGGGGTAATCAACTGTCCTTTCTCAGGAGTCATCCAGAAATGTTCATCCCAGACCTAGTAGTATTGCTCAAGGTACCGGGAGGCCTGTCCCCCTTTTGTAAAGAACACTTCTCCTTTTTATTTTTCACATATGAGGTATAAGCCTTTGTTACTTCTGTAAGGCTGGTGCTCATGTTAAATGTAACCCTATGTCCCTGGCCCATTGATGGCTTCTTTTTACACCAGGAGAGCAAAGACAGGTTATGGTTGGAGAGAGGAACAGAGTGGCGATACCCACCAGGGGAGTCTGTCCATTACTGACAGGGGCATAGCCCCACACACCCAACAGTTGGCAGAGTTGTGGCCCACGAGATGAAGACGTTGTCCTGTGCAGGAGCAGTGGTCAGGTTCAGAATTGCGTTGATGAGGCCGAGCAGCAGGAGTCGTTTACCCAGCTCCATCCTGTAGAGGGCTCGTCCGGGACCTCGTTTTCTTCTTTCTCCTCAGAATGATCTTGGTTTCCCGTGGGTCGGTGGGGTCCTTCTGGGTGGTACACTTGGCGTCCTCCGGGTCAGCGTGGTATGCCTTCTTTGCTCTGGTGTGATGGATCAAGGGACAATACCTGCAACTTTAACTGCAGTAGGGGTAGTTAGAATAACATAAGGGCCCTTTTACCAAAGGGCTAGCAAATCATGTTCCCAATCTTTGACCCATGCTTGGTCACCAAGTGTAAACTCATGAATCTGTTCCCCAAGGGGGAACGGCACCCTTTCTTGTACAAACTTAGTTACCCAATTTATTACCTTACCCAGTTCCATCTGCTGTGAAATCTTATCCCCCCTTACCTGAGGCAAATTTGTTGACACCTGTTTTATTATGGGAGGAGGCCTCCCATACACAATTTCGTATGGAGAATAGCCTTGGGACTGTGGGGTCATCCTGAGTCTGAGCAGAGCCGTCAGAAGCAAGTCCACTCAGGAGCAGTCAGTCTCTTTAAGTGTCTGGTTGGTTCATTCCACTATCTCAGAACTCTGGGCCTATATGCAGTGTGCAGTTTCCATTTGATGTTTAAAGTTTTGCTTACTTGTACTAAATCAGCTGCAAAAGCCGGGCCATTGCCTGATCCAATGCTGGTAGGAAATCCAAATCTGGGAACCATTTTCCTAAGCAGCCACCAGGCTACTTCTGATGCTCTTTCAGTCCAGGTAGGAAAAGTTTTTACCTATCTCAAGAATGCACATACCATGACCAGCAGATAATGGTAGTGTCGGTGAGGTTTCATTTTAGTGAAGTCCACTCCCAGGTGTTCAAGGGGCAGCATGCCTTTCAGGTGAATACCCAGAGGATTTTGTCTGAATACCCGAGAGGCAGCATTAACCTGTGAGCAGACAGCATGGCCTAGGTGGGTCGCTTGGTGTGTTTGGCTTACCAGAGTGTGTGCCAGCTCCTCTGGTACCAATAATTTGTCACCTGACAATTCCCACCATCTCTTTTCAGTCTTGATGGCCCCTTCTGCTCTGGCTAACCCAACAGCTGTTGTCTTTGTTTTATCATGCGAGTGCCATCAGTATATAAGACCCAATTAGGGTCTCGAACCTTGAGCCCTTTTTTAAAACAAACCCCAGATACCTTACCTCCTCTTTGTAGATTGTGCCTTCTCTTTCAACACCCGGTAATCTGCTTTCATCAACAGCTGGAGCAGTGCATTTGTCCCTTTCTAGCATTTTTCCTTGGTCTCAGGCAGCCAGCAGCAGGTCATCTCCATATTGTAGGAGCTGACATCCATACTCTTCCGGATGGAATGAGTTCAGATCAGAAGCCAAGGCTTCCCCAAAGATGGCTGTGGAGTTAGCCTTTGTTATCTGGTGCTCCCGACTGGATCTTCCCATTCAAAGGCAATTATGGGCTGTGATGCTGGGGCGAGGTGTACGCAGAAGAAGGCATCCTTGAGATCTAGGCAAGTGTAAACTTTAGTCCTCGGCGGAAGGAGGCTAAGCAAGGTATAGGGGTTTGGAACAGTGGGCTGTAAAGTCACAGTAGCCTGGTTGACTAGCCTGAGATCTTGTACAGGCCTATAGTCCTGTCCTCCTTCCCTTTTGACTGGCAGGATTGGCGTATTCCAAGCCGACTGGCACTCTACTAGAAGGCCTGCTTGTTTCAATCTATTGATGTAGGGCAATATGCCAGCTCAGGCTCCATCCATAGCGGGTACCGGTGCCCTCTAACTGGGATGGTACCTGGATTGAGTCCCATTATCACTGGGGCGTGATGTTCAGCCAGCCTGGGGGGAGGGGGGGTTGTCTTCCACCCAGACCTCAGGGAACAATTGAGTTAGCTCTCTCATGCTCTTCCGGCCCACCCGGCTCTGCCTTCAGGGGCTCATGCAACCTCCACTCATCTTGGGTTGGCACTGAGAGAGAGGGCAAATAAGTCATAGAGTCCGTCCAGAAGGTGGGCCTCTTCTCAGGGGAGAAAGTCACCTGTGCTCCTAGTTTGGAGAGCTCTCCTCCCAACAGGGGTACTGGGCACTCAGGAATGTCACTTGGTGTCCCCCCTCCATCTGACATTTTCTGGGCTGGCAAAACGATTTAATCATCTCTTCTCCCGACACCCCAGTTACAGCGGTAGTCTTTTTGGACAGTGGTGCCACAGGTTTTGTTACTACCGACAGTTCTGTTCCTGTATCCACCATGAAGTCAATGTTTTGGTCCCCCACTTTTACGGTTACCATGGGCTCTCAGGGACCTGATATCTCTGAGCCCTGGCAGCCCTAGTTAATTTCCAAGTCAGCAAGCCCCACAACTGCGGGAGCTTCCTCTTCCCTCCTTGCCTTAGGGCATTCATTCTTCCAGTGGCCAAAAGCATGCACCGGGCACACTGGTTTGGCTGTAACGGGGACCGGGGCCTCCCTTGGGACCGTTGAAGGACTGTCCTGTCCCTGGGGCAGATGAGGTTTTCTGGAGGGCCCAAGATAGACTTTCCCAGAGCAGCAGCTAGCACTGTAAGTCTCTTGTCTGTTCTCTTTTATTCCCTCCGGCTCTCTGGCAGAGCGCAGTCTCTGCTTAATTCCAACGTCTCCCTCCCCCTCTTGTCAGTACTCACCGGGAGAGGCAGGTATAGCTTGGGCGGTTCGGTTGGAGCCGGATCCTGGCAGTGTTGGCCAGAGGCTTCTGTCACCGGGATCGGAGCCTGCCCAAACGGAGGCTCTACGAACTCCGGGAAAGCTGGCGGAGGAGCAGTGGCTGTTGCAGAAACTTCACCTGGCCCTGGATCGGGCATTAAGGCAGCCTCCGGTCCTGGTGAAGCACTGGGAGGCAGGCGTGTCATTATCCAGCATGGGGGAGGGGTCAGGTCATCCCCGTCCAAATCCTGTAGAATTTCCTTTTTTATCATCAGTCAATTTTTGTGCCATTAATATTTTTCCCTTTCCCTTCTGGATACAGAACCTTGTCCAAGTAGGAGGGTCTTTAGCTAACCCTAGCCATGAGTCAATAGATGGATATTGATCCAGGTGTCCTGGCTCGCCTGTGACTACTGTGTAGACTGCTTCCATTATTTTTAAGTTCACGGTGTTCTCTGGTGGCCATCCTGCTCCCATTGGGGTCCATTCGACCTCACAGAGTATGTGGAGGCAGTTAGGCTTCATCTTCACCCCATAGTCTCCTCCTAATCCCTTCTTTAAATTTTTAATCATGCACTCCAATACAGTTGCCTTAGATTCACTTTCCCCCATCTCGCTTACCTTCTCGGACCTTCTTCTACTTTTCCTTTTCGTTCTGTCTACGAAGTTCTCAGTACCCTATGTACTTCTCATATTTCCACTCAGTGACACTTAAATTGCCATTCTGCCTCCTTTCTAATTGGGGAGAGAAGAGCCTTACCTGCCAGACCCCAGAGGGAGAAGGGGGTTTGGCGTGTCTTCACCTGCCGGTCAGCACAGCTGAACCAGAACATCACATGGTCCGAGACTGTTTCTCCCTTAAAGTCCATTCTGCCTTGGTGGGCTTGATCAGGTGCGGATGAAAACACAGATGGGTTAAATATCTCATGTCCCAGGCCATCTCCGGAAAAGCCAATTCATACTCACTTCTGTATCCCCCTCCTTCTAGCCTAACAATTCCGAGGGGGTCAAGAATTTCACAGCAGACGGGACACCTCCTGGGGGAGGGCAGAATACGAGCATACACGGACCAGTTTCTTATCCTAAGAATCCCCTGGCGATCGCTTGGTAATAATTTTCCCCGAGACGGCGTGGACACACCTCCTAAATGTCCTTCACAAATTTCCTTCTTAAACCCTAGCACGCTCGTCAACCTGTGTACCAAGCAATCGCCACCTGCCTATTCCAGGCTCCTGTGGGTCCCCGCTCCTTCTAGTCCCTCCCAGGGGGGTGATCAGGCCCCCTCTTCCACCCTGCTGGGTGGGCTCCTCCTCACCTGAGCGCTCAGTTCCCCTGCTGCCGTCCACTACCTGCTTACGTGAAAGGTCCGGGCGTTGAAAAGCAGAATCCTTCCAGAGGGGCGAGGCGCCTTCCCCCCTCTAGGAGATTCAAGCTACAAAGCCTCGGGGTGGCCTCAAATGAGACCTGTCTCCTCAAAGCGAGGAGTTTCCCAGCCAACGCACCAAATGTTATAGCCACGATTTCCGGGAAACAGACTCACTCAGAAGGACAATGCAGATAGTGGAGTGCAGTTTATTACACCGGCGGGCCCAAGGCAGAGTCACCTCTTAGCCAAGGACCCCGTCCAGCATTTGTGAAAATCTTTTATACCCCATGTGTACGTGTCCAAACCCACCACCTCAATTCCCTTGAGACTTACATAAACAAAGGCAGGGTAAATACAACTACAATAACCCCATCATTCCCGTGTTATGTGTTCAAACAGTCAATAATCAATCAGCCTGCAGTTACATTCCAAACAGTTAATAACCGATAAGCCTGTGCTTACATTCTGATAGATAGTGTCAGGGGTGATTAGTGTCTCTTTTCTCTTAGGCGATGAGTAACCTGGATATGATCTTCAAGGTTCCCCTGTCCGGAGGGGGTCTTATCCTTCCATTGTCGTTCCCACAGGCACTAAGCAGAGAGTTCAGAGTCCACTGGAGAGGCAGCCGAGCACGATCAGCACGGACAGGCCTGAGATGGAGTCCAGGCCCTATGAATTCCTTCTTCATTTTCTGCCGGTTAGGAGAGATAAAAATGTCTGGCACTTACAGCCTCATTCCTCCATTTGGAGACCCTTGGCCTTCCCGCCTGTTACTCTCTCAGTCTCATAGTAAGAAAGCCATAAGAAAGATTCTGATTTGAGGCTCTCCATTTTTCTCTTGCTTGCTTTCATTTATTTTTTAAGACCATGGGGGCTTCCCTGGTGGCTCAGCAGGAAAGAAATCTGCCTGCCAATGCAGGAGCCACGGGTTCAATCCCTGGGTTGGGAAGATCCCCTGGTGAAGGAACTGGCAATCCACTCCAGTATTCTTGCCTGGGGAATCCCATGGAGAGAGAAACCTGGTGGGCTACAGTCCACGGGGTTGCAAAGAGTCAGACACGACTTAGTGACTAAATAACAACAAATATACATTAAAACATCATTGTAATTTTTTAATTCTATTTACTTTTTCTTGATCACTAAAACAATAAATTTGCTTTTTAAAAATATTTTTTGCCAAGTAAACTCAGACATTTCCCCCACTCATCAATTTGGAGAATGTTTAGGCCTAAGATAGTCTAGAATATTAGATTAGATGCTCAAACACTATCCTTTTTTTTTTATTATCTTATATGATAAAAATTACTTTAAAAATCCTTACAATGTAAATTCTTTCTGTTCTGATATTGAAATTATGACAACATAATGATTAGGCTAATTATGATATAGATCACAAATATGAGCTAGTAAATAAATGTCACCCATACCACAGTTCCAGGCATACTCTGATGTCGCTGTAGTTTGAAAAATTTACTTATGAAGTCTTGTTCTGCCAGACACAGGGGCTCCAGTTCACTCAGTACCTGTTCAAAGATCTGAAGAAAACCAAAATGATTCTACAAAGAACTGAACAAAACGCTTAAAATAACATTCCACATTTAATCACTTTTCTGCAGCAACCAGGGAAGCTTTATCTATAATCTTAATAGAATCCCCCAAACAAATACTTCCAAGATTGACAAGACAATGCAGTATTGATGAGGCATAACAGGGTCAGAACATACCTAAAACAAAACTGACAACAATTACTCACTTGGAATCTGGAAAGAGGAACAGAGTGATAAAACTTTATTTAAACAATTTAGCTTCATAAAAGTTGTTTCCTCTTTGTAGTCACTCAAATAACTGGATTGACAATGCAAGCTCTTTATGATTTATAACAAATTTTAATAAAGCTGTTATGTCATTTAATTGATGAATCACATTTCAGTTGCCATTTGACCAGTTATTTTTTTTTTTTTTTTAGATTCAGAAATGGAAAGTAAGACACGGTTAATTAAAAGAGTCAATAGAGCCCAAATCTTTGAACACAATTAAAGCAGTAACAAACTGGTGCTAGAAAACTGACAGTAATGTTTAAGAAACATGCGTCATTTTATCTTACCTTATCAAACCTGGCTCTGTCGGCGACATCGAGATCAGAGGCCGACATGTTTCCCATGTCCAGCAAGGAAGATGACTGAGACCGGTGGTTCCCGGAGCTCTGAACACTGAGCTTATTTAGACTGGAAGTAGACCCGGTTAATTTCCCGGAACTCCCGTGAAGACCTGGGAAATGATAAACCTTTAAAAGCTGTGACCTTCACGAATGAAAGGTTCATGGCATCCATCAGGGCTCCCTTCTGCTGTCCTGCTCTTCTGGGGCTCATATGGGTTAGGGCACAACTCTGCCACATGAAGAGGATGTAGAGTGTCTTCCTCTTTCATTAAGATTTGTGTTCTACTTCTGAGCCTATGTAAAGACAGGTGAAATCATACAGAATCACAGAATAAGACTGAAAGGGATCTTAGAGATCACACTGTGCCCTGCCCAGTCTCATCACAGTTGTCTGATGATTTTTCAAAAGTAGATGAGGAGTTCTTTTCCACTCAGAAGACATGACTATGGATGAAAGTCACTGACCCCCTAGAATACTAGCTAACATAATGATTGTATTTCTAGAAAAAAACTGCCATATTCCAATATTATTTGCCTCTACATTGAATCAACATATTAGGCTGAACCAAATGAAACTACCAACACTCAATTAATCTTGTCCTACTAAAAACGTCAATTACACATGACTCAACTTAATACATTCCTGAACTCAGACATTCCTGTTTTTTCAGCAAGTGAATTGATTAAAGTTCTTTTAAAAACTAAACAAAACGAAAAGAGAAAAACTAACAACAAAAACAAAACCCTGAATATTTGTTGTATTTAAAATACAACTAACATAACACATACATAGTTAACTATATTAATATGGGACATCTGAGTTTAGGTATAAACATAGGTATCTATCATAGCTATGAGGAAAAATGAGAACAATATGTCTGCACAATATCCTACATACACCAAACTATTAAAGGATTCTATTTTTACAAGAAAATGTGATGTTTCTATTCAGAATTAAATTTAAACAGTAAAACATTTTTATTCTTCTTGACTATTTCTCAGCTAAACCTGTATTATTCACTGATGGTCAGAAGGGACAAATAATAAAATAAGTGATAAAAAATATGATATACAAATCATATTTGTATATGTAAAGTAAAAAATAACAACAACAAATATGATATACAGTTAGTTAGAGACAAACTTTGGTTTCATTATGCAAAATCTGACCATACGTACAAGAAATTTTATAGTTTCTAAACACAGCCTGAAAACAAAAGTATAACGGTTAAGACTTTTTATAAGTTTCTGACTACCCACCATACATGTTTAACCATGCCACACATTTCTTGGATGCAGTCATCCCACTTCCTTTCTGTTGGTTTTCTTTCTGGCCAAGCCCTGGCAACCCAGAGCAAGCAGTGTTTCTGGCGCAGCTTCTCCAGGATGAACGACTGGCTCCTAGACACACACACGCACTGAGAGCACCTGCTGACACGCCGAGCACGCCCACTCTCGGCTTCCCGTCTGACAGCACTGCCTTTCCAGGCAGTGTGGCTGCGACGGGTTAGGCTGCACGCGTCACAGACAAAGACAAGTTAGCAAGCTGCAATCTGCACAAACCGCGCACAAGAGGAAGTTAAAGCTCTAGTTGAAAAGACACATGCAAAGAACCAGGAGCACCAAGCAACGAGAGAGGCAACATATGTTTAGTTGGTCAGCTACTGCTTGAGAAATTACATGACAGAAAAACCTTTACTAGTCTTTTAATGTACTATTTGATGCAAATATTCAGGTAAAAATATCTACATGTGTAAACCTCCCCCACACTTTTAAGTCTCCTAAGCTGATGTACTTAAATTTAAAGACTACACTTCCAAGTTCTGATTTCTGAAGAAAACAGAGTTCAAGTAAATAATTTAATACAGTGAAAATTTAATAGAATGAACTTGCACATTTATACATTAAATGCATTAACAATCCTGTATTCACTGAAAGCTCTTGGAAGGAATCTCCACTGTACTAAATAATTTTATACTCCCTCTGATAAAAAAAATTATGAGTGGAGTTTTAAAACCATTTTAGAAATAATAAGCTAAACTGTTTAGTAACTTAGCTGGCTCTGTGAACACTGAGAATAAAACACATGTATCAAAACACTAATTATTGGGAGATGGGTAGGTAGAAGGGTAAAGCTGAGAGACAGGTCTAATGTGGGAATTGGAGTTCTTTCAGGGTCATTTGGCATTTCCTTTATCTAAAACCTCTCTTTAGTATTTGTTAGATCAATTGTAGAGATCGTTTTGTGAAACATTCTAAACCCAAATGAGAATCTAACTTGAATGGCAAAGAAAGAAATTATAGAATAAAACAGAAAATTAATGAATATAACTCTAGAAATATTTAAGAAACGGAAAACAAGGTGTCAACTCCTGCCAAACAGGGATAGTGATAGTTGCTATTGCTAGGCAAAAGCTCGAGTATAAACTAGTAATTTGCCACACCAAAAACATGTCAATCTTCCCAGCCTTGTCTGCCTGAAGTTTAAAGGAATATGAAATGATAAGGCTGGACACACAGCAACCAGGAGCGGGGGATGCACTGGAGCCACTAGCTTGTCAATCTGAACAGTACCTGCTGGCGATCTTAAGGTGTCACTCTACTAAGCTCACCAGTTTCAGAGCAAAGCCTAATTCTGCATATAGTTTTCTTTTTTTAAAGTAGTTAATAAATACTACTAGTGCCCTATTTGGGCTCATACAAAAGTCTATATTATTTATCAGCAAGAAGTAACAATATTCTGGTAAATTTTAAATATCCTTAAACAATTTCTGCTAGAGTACAAGCACCAAGAGGGTAGGGTCTTTGCTCATTGCTGCATTCTCAGTATCGAGCAGCGATTATCATGTAATAGGTAATTAATAAACATTTACTGAATGAATCATCCACTCAGGACTGAATGTAGTCTTGTGTTCAAGACTCCCTTTGGAGTCAACAAGATTTCTTAATTTCAGTGGACAAACACTGGAAAAAATGTGCTTGGCATATCATTTTTTAAGTTTTGGATTACTAAAGATAAGGAAGTTATTATGTAAATGGACTCAAATAATACTTGTGTGTCTTATCTTAGTAGTAAAAAGAAAAAAAATGGGCAATTTAAAAAATTATTACTAGATATCCTTTGCCTGTCTTTTCATTCAGTACATCTGAGGAATACAGAAGAAAAACAAAACACCAAAGTATCAATCTCGGGAGGACAATCCCACACCTCTGAGAGTATCAGGGTAACCTTCTGACCTTAGAAAGGCAAAGGTTTTATAAAAACCTTACCACAAAGAAAAAGTGCTTTACTGGCATTTTAACGTTATTTTAAATTATCTAAACTAAGTAGATGTTAAAGACTTGAGTAAAGAATGGTTCAAAAAGAGAGAATTCCCCTGAATCTCTATGACTATACACAATTTCCTTTTGTAAAATACATTCAATCTGACTTTCTATTCTTTTTTTTTTTTTAACCGCCCGCCGCTGACTTTCTATTTTTATTAGTATCTCGGATGCAGCATTTTCAGAGCAAGGAAAAGACAAAACAAATTTAAAATTTTATTCATAATTCCTTAATTTTGAGCCATTGAAAATTTACCTTCCCCAAATTTTAGGTTTCTCTTTTAACTGTAATTACTATTAAGAACTGATTTAAACATAATTCGAATCCTTGAAAAGGTATCTTTAAAAAGTTTACATTCTATCTATTTAGAACTTCTGAAGTCATTTGTATTTAACTTGAAATTTATTTTTAAATGTTGACCAACAAGCTACATTTTCAAAGATGAACAAAATAGTTTTTATCCTCTGAATTCTGTTTATTATTTAGTTTTTCCTTTCTTGTAACTGATAACATCAAAGTAATAGAAACTATAATTTTTTGGTTACTCTCCTATTTCTTACTACTTAATGGATACATACGAGAGATGTAATCTTAACCCTGTTTTAAAAGTATCTTCTAAACTTGTCTTAGGTTAATTAAAAATTTTTTAACAAGATAATTTAAGAACTTCAAAAAATAAGAAAAAAAAATTAAGGTTTTAGGTTAATGCAATGATACCATTAAGATAGTATTGTATTTGATTTAAATTATATTCCAATTATGTCATTTATCTCAATGAGAATCTTAAGCTTGATAAATTAATATTATGACAGGGGCATTAATAACCTCCCAAGGAGGTAGTTTTAGAAAGATTTCCCTTTTACTGCAGTAGCAAGTGATGACAAATATACTAAATGAAAACATTAAACATGTAACTGTATTAATATGTTGTTTACTAAAAAGAAAAACTGATTTTGTTATAGCCACGCTTTCCGGGAAACAGACTCACTCAGAAGGACAATGCAGATAGTGGAGTGCAGTTTATTACACCGGCGGGCCCAAGGCAGAGTCTCCTCTTAGCCAAGGACCCCGTCCAGCATTTGTGAAAATCTTTTATACCCCATGTGTACGTGTCCAAATCCACCACCTACCCCATGTGTACGTGTCCAAACCCCACCACCTACCCCATGTGTACGTGTCCAAACCCACCACCTCAATTCCGTTGAGACTTACATAAACAAAGGTAGGGTAAATACAACTACAATAACCCCATCATTCAAGTGTTGTGTGTTCAAACAGTCAATAGTCAATAAGCCCGGAGTTACATTCCAACCAGTTAATAATCGATAAGCCTGTGATTACATCCTGATAGATACAGGAAAAGTTTATGACCTGTCCGGAGACAGGGGTGATTACGGTATGCTTCCTCTTAGGCAATGAGCAACCTGGATGTGATCTTCAAGATTCCCCTGTCTGGAGGGGGTCTTATCCTTCCATTGTCGTTCCCACAGGCACTAAGCAGAGAGTTCAGAGTCCACTGGAGAGGCAGCCGAGCACGATCAGCACGGACAGGCCTGAGATGGAGTCCAGGCCCTATGAATTCCTTCTTCAATTTAACATATCCATGGTGAAACATTAACAAGGATATAAACACACCGTTTAAGAACAAGTAACCTTTAGGATGAGTTAGCATTTCTGTTTCCAAAAGCCTATTGTCCCAATATTTTTATCAGTATCTTTACCAAAGTGTAATACACAGATTCAAACCATTTAAAAAATCGGAACTAGTATCACCAATATATTAGTGTTGTATTAAAAACAAAAACAAACCACAAACCAGTGAATCACAAAATAATTACCCACTACTAAAGATAGTCTTCTTTGTCCTAAAGAAAAGAATGGAAAGACGAGCTATCAATTTCAATCAGGGCACAGGCTCCTTTCAACAAGCAAATGCTACACTCATGGTTCTAAAGGGGAGCTATGCAGACACAGAGGACACACTGTAGCCATTTAAGGCCAGGTTCTGACTCCGACAGGCACAGAACTCCATCCAGAAAGCCCAGAGATGGGTACATGCAAGAGCAGAACGTGGCCTCGGCAAATCATTTCCTTGCAACTTGATACTTTCACTGGTTATCCTTTTAAATCAAGTTTTTTGTTTATTTAACATATTTAGAAGCAACAAAAACCCCTCTTGTTTCAAAAATAACTCTTTGGAAAAATAAAGTATAATTACAGGAGAAATTTTGGTGACATTTTTACAGCCCCTTCACAGGGGAGAAAACACTTAGCAACTTTCTTTTTGATTCAAAATAGCCAGTGACAAGTAAGAAGCCAGGCATCACTTCACTTCCCTGTGGAGTGCAATGACTTAAGAGATCACAGACTTGCCTCCAACTGGTACAAAAGGTCTTTTAGGAAATCAGAAACTGAACTTCCAACATCTGTCTCTTAATCTAGTACTTTCTCTCCAGACTGCACTTCATTCTCTGGCCAACTGCTGCTGCTGTGACTATACACAGCTGTCCCTGGTATCTGTGCAGGGTTGGTTCCAGCACCAGTGGTGGACACCAAAATCCATGGATGCTCAAGTCCCATGGTTGGTCCTCCGTATTCACGGGTTCCGCGTCTGCGCTGTACTTTTATTAGACACGGCATGTATATACAATTGCTGTCAAGTTCACATACTGCAGAATTTTAATTAGTAAAAATAAGGCTTTAGAGACATACTTGTTCCATGAAAAACCTATAAATCAAACCAATGCATTAGATTTATTCTTTTACTAATTCTATTGTATCTCCTTCCACCTTGCCTAAAAAGTCTTAAAATTATGTGTCACAGATAAATAATTTTTAGTAGAAGAGAAAACAAGGGGACTGAGGTGCCTAAGCTTACCAAGCTTCTTGCTTTCTTTAGTTGTGCCAGTCATCTTGATCTTTGCAACTTCAAAGACATCTTTAATTTCTCTCTCACAGAGTCATGACAAACAATCCATGCAATTCTTAAAAGTGAAAACAACACATACTCATTAATAAAACAAGTATAACAATTTCCATTTCTCAATCCCCCCATATCCTTTGTGCTTGTTTTCAATTTTGTGGTCTGAAAATATTTGATGCATTTCATAGGACACAAGAAGGCTATTTTCCATCTTTTAAAAAAACTGAACTGGCATCATAATATTAACAGTTTGTAAAAATATGAAGTTGAATAATCACACTCACATTTTCACTTTTATACTTTCAGTTCAGTTCAGTTGCTCAGTCAAGTACGACTCTTTGCAACCCCATGGACTGCAGCATGCCAGGCCTCCCTGTCCATCACCAACTCCCGAAGCCTGCTCAAACTCATGTCCATTGAGTCGGTGATGCCATCCAGCCGTCTCATCTTCTGTTGTCCCCTTCTCCTCCAGTCTTCAATCTTTCCCAGCATCAGGGTCTTTTCAAATGAGTCACTTCTACGCATCAGGTGGCCAAAGTATTGGAGTTTCAGCTTCAATATCAGTTGTTTCAATGAATATTCAGGACTGATTTCCTTTAGGATTGACTGGTTGTATCTCCTTGCTGTACGAGGGACTCTCAAGAATCCTCTCCAACACCACAGTTCAAAAGCATCAATTCTTCGGTGCTCAGCTTTCTTTACAGTCCAACTCTCACACCCATACATAACTACTGGAAAAGTCATAGCCTTGACTAAATGGACCTTTGTTGGCAAAGTAATGTCTCAGTTTTTTAATATGCTGTCTAGGTTGGTCATAGCTTTTCTCCCAAGGAGCAAGCCTCTTTTAATTTCATGGCTGTAATCACCACCTGCAGTGATTTTGGAGCCCCCCAAAATAAAGTCTCTCACTGCTTCCATTGTCTCCCCATTTATTTGCCATGAAGTGATGGGACCAGATGCCATGATCTTAGTTTTCTGAATGTTGAGTTTTAAGCCAACTTTTTCACTCTCCTCTTTCACTTTCATCAAGAGGCTCTTTAGTTCTTCACTTTCTGCCATAAGGCTGGTGTCATCTGCTTATCTGAGGATTTTGATATTTCTCCTGGCAATCCTGATTCCAGTTTGTGCTTCACGAAGCCCAGCATTTCAAACGATGTACTCTGCATATAAGTTAAATAAGCAGGGTGACAGTATACAACCTTGATATACTCCTTTCCTGATTTGGAACCAGTCTGTTGTTCCATGTTCAGTTCTAACCGTTGCTATCTGACCTGCATACGGATTTCTTGAGAGGCAAATAACGTGGTCTGCTACTCCTATCTTTTGAAGAATTTTTCACAGTTTGGTAATCCACACAGTCAAAGGCTTTGGCGTAGTCAGTAAAGCAGCAGTAGATGTTTTTCTGGAACTCTCTTGCTTTTTCAATGATCCGATGGTAATTTACACATTACCTTTCATGTATTTTAAACATAGCTGCATTCATACGATACTGGGTGTTTGGGGCAGCACAATCACGCTTTTCCAGGTCATATGCTAATGACTGCACAGTATTATGCTCTGCTGATGTTCAGTTTAGTAAACCAACCTCCTAACACAGACTACATAATTGGTTTTGATGTTTTGCTGTGATAGACAATGTTACAACAAGCTTTTCATCTCTAATGAACTGCTTTCTTGGAATAATTTCCTAAGGGTAAAATTACAGTGCTAAAGAATAAGGGAATCTTTTAACTCTTCTTCCATAATGCCATGCTGTTTCAAAAATTATTATACCAACAGACAGGATCAATGACACTGAAGCAGGACACTGAGTTTTACCATACCTTGCCAGCATGGGGTAGTAAATTAGCCCCAAATAGGTTACTCTCATAAGAATTTAATTACCACATCTTACAGTTTTCATAATCAAATGATTTCTTTTTAAAAAACAAAATTTATTCTAGTTCAAATGAAAACATCTATTATTTAACATGCAAACTCATTCCCTCATCATCTATGCTTATTATCATACAAAAATATTTTATACCCTGATGAAAGAGTCAACAGCGGGAGGCCATGTATTTTTCCAAATCCTATGTTAAATGCCTTATGTAGAGTTTCACTAAATTTAAATAAATCCACAGCAGAAAAACTCCTATGCCTAGTTATTCTTTTAAATTTATCATGAAATCTACACTTCAATTTCAAACACATCCAGTTTTAGAACAGTTTACTTTGCTTTAAACATCAGATGTAACTTTCAAAGGTATATCACTTAAATTATTTGTATACTGACTCATAGTTCATTATTGATTTTTTTAAGTTATTTTATAAGTATATAAAAATATATTAGATATATTTATATATATTTAGATATTTTATTGATAGATATGTCCTTATAAAAAATTTTTGGATGAAACATAATATAGAGCCTTCTTTTTTCCAATTTGCATGCCACATACATTTCCCACAGATTCTCCGTAAGGAAAGTTAAATAGGAAATTTTTTCCTGTGATCTTTGTGTGTAACTTTAAAAGCAAATCTAAAGCTAAAAAGACACTAAAATTATTCCTATTTCATTCAGCTATTTCACTTTTCAGCATCTCATTCGTTGAATTTTAAATTATCACAAAAACACTGATCACTGGAAATCAATGTAAATGGCTGACCAACTTATAATTCATAAAATCTTCATTAGATTTCTACTCAACTCACTCAATATAACAGACTGCATTCCAATACCCAAACTAAGTGCACACTACTACCCAAGCAATTTAAACAGTCGCTATTTTTAAAACAGTGATTTGAGCAGACTACTGAAAATCACCTTCTTTTTCAATACAATTGAAATGACTGAACACCTTCCCCCAGGTTCTCAACAGAACCCACAGGTGGGGAAGCCCACAGACAGGCGTGACTCCCAGCTCATTCACTTACTGAATTCAGAGAGAAGCTTCTCACTGGGAGTATTTATTTCTCTTAGCATCCTGTATACAGCACCTAACTTAAAATCCAACTATCTTGAGCTTAAATACTGTTATCTCAGGCAGTATTTCCAACTTTTTCTTGTGCTCACTTTAGAGTCTTACAGATAACACCATGTTTTATTTTCTATATTTACAAATATAGGACTGAGGCTGAGACAATGTGTCGGCCTCAAGGGGCTATTGGGAGAGGAAAGATTGTTCCTACCTAAACAAGGATAAACCATCTCCCTGCTCAACTGCTCTACATGCTCTACTGCCCCAGCTAGGCAGAAGGGATTCTGGGCAGCCGAGCTTATTACATGCCCAACGCACCTCTATTTTCCTTAGGCTCTAAATTACATACACCCCAAATCAGGGGTTTGCTTAGATTCAGCCGTAAGTAGAGTTGGGGCAGGGCCTAGTTATTCTTTTCCCTAAAGAAATGAAGACAAGCTTTTCCTGGTCCTGCCAAAAAGTGTGAGCTGGGTACAAATAACCAAGTACAAAGGTGAGTGCTACGTCACTTCAATCAGGTTCAACTCTTTGCAGCCCTATGGACTAGAGCTCACCAGGCTCCTCTGTCCATGGAATTCTCCAGGCAAGAATACTGGAGTGGGTTGCCATTTCCTTCTCCAGGGGACCTTCCTGAGCCAGACACTGAAGCTGAATCTCCTATGTCTCCTGCATTGGCAGGCGGGTTCTTTACCACTAGCACACACTACATGGAAAGGATCAAGTACAAATAGCATCTGGATTTAATTATTATTTCTTACCAAAGAAACACTGATTTGTCAGGTTCCTTTTTTCATTCCTTTCCTTCCATTTCCTTTCATTCCTTTCTTTGTCATATTAATAAGATTCCTATTTTTGAAAACACTTGAGCAACCAAATTAGATTATCAGGCATAAAACTGCATGGTCTGTCACAAGTTCAAACACAAGACAAAGCAAGATTCTTTGGAAATAAGATAATTTCATTTAAAAAAGCACATCAATACTGTCAATTGAAAATATACCATGAGCAGAGAATGATTCCATACTTCAGCACTAGACTGGCTACTGGCTTGCTTCTTCACTTTAAATTACATTCATGAAGCTACGTATATATAAAGATACGGCAATAATACTCACTGAGAACACAATCAGGCAAAAAGCTTATTGATTATTTTACTCATTTGAATATTCACTAGGGGACAAAGCACTTGTTGGCACAAAACTCTTAAGATGTAACAATATTTAATCATTCAAAATACAGTATTAATCCTCTTAAAACTTCAGAAGGCAAAGATTCCAGTCATGCAAATATTCTTCTGTAAACTATCTCCAAATCAGAATTCTGCTGACTCAAAACTAATCAGAATACAACACAACAGTAGAGTCCTGAGCCCAAGGGTTCCTGCTACAATGGCCGTTTACTAAATGAGAGCATGTCATTCTGCTACTCAAAGCCCATCAACACCCCTCCCTCATCTCTCTGCAAGTAAAAACCAAATTCCAACACCGGTGCCCAGTCCCTTCCAGATCTGCCCTGCCCCGCCCCCCGCCCCCCACCGCACCTCTCACGCCCGCCCTCCCATCCTGAACCTGACTCGCCGTGCTCCCACCACCACGGCCTGGTTGCTCCTCCAGTGCTCCAGGTTGCTCTTGCCTTGGGGCACTTGTGCTGTGCTGGGAAAGCTTTCCTCGGAAATTCCCACTGCGCACCCCTGCTTATCTTTAAAATTTGTGCTCAAATGTTGCCTTCTCGGACCACCCTTTTTGAAACCGCAACCTTTCTGATGTCCTAGCATTCCCTGCTTTATTTTCTCTAGAGCTCTCAGCAGTACCTTCCAGCAGACTATGAAGTTGACTTTTATGTTGGTCCTTCTCCACTGGAATATGTACTCTGAACAGGCAAGTGTTCGCCTGTCTCCTTCAGCGCCGTTCTCTTTCGTGCATACAACAGTGTCAGCACACAGCAGATGCTCAGCGCGTTTGCTAAGGGAACGTGTGAATGGCTCTTTCTTGTCCAGCTGTGGCCATCCGTGTGTGTGTGTGCTCAGCCACTCAGTCGTGTCCCACTCTGCGACCCCACGGACTGTGGCCACCAGGCTCCTCTCTCCACGGGATTCTCCAGGCAATGGTACTGCAGTCGGTTGCCATTTCCTTCTCCAGGGGATCTTTCCAACCCAGGGATCAAGCCTGCATTTTCTACATTGACAGGTGGATTTTTTTTTTATCATTGCGCCACCTGGGAAGCCCAAGTGGTATTTATCACTGTTTTAATCTCTGCGTCTCACAAGTCTGGCACCATCCTGTCCCTTGTTTTGGGATTCTCTCTTGTGACTTATAATCTCTATTCCTACTATCATCTTCTTCGTCCAAGATTTCATTTCAGTTCATTATTGTATTAGGTTCTTAGTTTCCCCTATCAAGTCTCTTCCTGTGTCTGAAGAATGCTGCTAGGACTCACGACTCAGATTTTTCAACCTAACTTCTCACTCTTCTAGAATATGGAATTTCAGCTTCAGTCAGGCTGGTCTTCTTAAAGTCCCGGGAAAAGAGTCAAGTCCAATGTTTTCTATGAAGTTTTCTCCTGTGGCTACAGGTCATGAATTTCCTTTCTCTAACATGCTATACATTTAAACTCATATCCAGTTCAGCACTTAACTCTGGCCGGCTGCTAAGGATAGTTGCTCTTCCCGGGCAGACCTGACGCTCTCTGGAAGTAGGAGCATGTGTGGGAGCCACTTCTTATTCTTACATATGGATTAGTGAGTACAAAAGAGGCACACAGTGAAAATCTGGTGAGTGACAAAGAAATGTACCATAATATGATAATCCAATTTTTCCAGCTAGTGTGTCCCACAATCAGGAACAGAAATACCCATGTTCCTCTGTGCCTGGAACAATGGAATGTCTGCTTAATAAAGAGGCACACTGCATGTGCTTAAAAGAACAGATTACAGGTTCTTATAAAGCAAATGCCTCATTGAAAATATAACTTCATACTCTCTAGTTTTTATATTGCACATAAAGCAACTCAGGAAATAATTATTTAACTAACTAAACTAAATGATGCTTCAAGCTACAGTATGGCCTAATACTATATTGAAGTTCAAAATTTAGCTATTCTCCATCTAAGTACATAAAATAAATGTTCTCCAGAATTTTAGACTCTGTGGGAGAAGGCGAGGGTGGGATGTTCAGAGAGAAGAGCATTGAAACAAGTATACTATCAAGGGTGAAAGAGATCACCAGCCCAGGCTGGATGCATGAGACGGGTGCTCAGGGCTGGTGCACTGGGAAGACCCAGAGGGATGGGATGGAGAGGGAGACGGGAGGGGGGATCAGGATGGGGAACACATGTAAATCCATGGCTGATTCATGTCAGTGTACGGCAAAAACCACTACAATATTGTAAAGTAATTAGCCTCCAACGAATAAAAATAAATGAAAAAGAAAAAAAATGTTCTCCATAGCTAATGAGCACTAAGAAATTCAACTACTTGCTGCTTTTTTAAGAACATACAACAGTGCTTCAAATGTCACTTGCGGAACTGAACACACGACCTCTCGATTCTAAAAGATAATGCTCTATACTCAGTGAGTAACTGACGTCAAATCCATACCTTTGTTAGTCCCTCATATTTTCGATAATCCGTACTCTCTAGCCACTCCATCAGCTTGGCATATCGGAGTAAGTCTCTATGAAATGCATGATGATTAGGTAAAGTCAGTTCAATAGAGCGCTGAGCAAGAGTTGAACTCTGATCATGACCCTAGAGTGAATAAATAAGGACATAACTATCACTGACAGTATAAAGAAACATTGTTGTAACTAAATATCCTTAATAATGATCAAGCATGGCCAAGCAAAAACAACAGAACATAGAAATATAAGAACTGAGTACTTACTTGTCTTTTTTTAATCATCCTGTGTATACAAACTGAACACCACCACCATAAAATAGTCATAAACACACAAGAATGACTCTCTGATAAATCGACTCATTTTATCTTTTAGAGTAGTTGAGAATGAATAGTTTAATCAACTTTACCTCTCCCATAACATTTTACAATTGACTAAGCAAATAAATATCATGATATAAACTGTTACTAAGAAACACACACACCGAACAGGGGAAGTCATTCAAAACAAATTGTCTCCATCTATGATATCTCCATTAGAGTCTACGATATTTAAACAGCAGGTGAAAATGCACAGGACACAGAATGTCAGAACTAGGAAGGACTGCAGATGACTGCTTCCTGGGCTTTCCAGGGCAGCGCTCAGTGCTCAGTTGCTGGATCATATCCTATTCTTGGCCAACCCAATAGATTGTCTGTAGCCTGCCGGGCTCCTCTGTCCATGGGAGTTCCCAGCAAGAGTACTGGTGTAGGTTGCCATTTCCTCCTCCAGGGGATCTTCCCCACCCAGGGACTGAACCTATGTCTTCTGCACTGCAGGCGGATTCTTTACCACTGAGCCACCTGGGAAGCCCTTTCCAGGATAACCCCTAATAATAATGTAATTTTAATTTTTCCATTAATTTTCTACAGAAGCAACTATATAATTTTGTTTTTAATCCTTGACATGACTTATATAAATGAGCACGTTTTCAATCAGCCTGAGGCAGACGATGCATCCTGACTTTTGTTCTAGAGTATATGGATCCAGTAGATCAGCTGACCCAACGGAACAAACTGAAATTCAAAGGGCTAAGTGATCCACACAGGCCACACAGGCGGAAGGCTAGAATCTGAACCTCAGCCATGTGAGTCTCACTTCTGTTTTCTTTTAAAAACATGCCAAACAAAACCATTCTAACCAGACTCAAAAACTGCTGAAGGTCATTACAAACATTACATTTCAGAAATGTTTACCACATCAGAAGGATGACTGAGATTCCACTGACTCACAGATATTAGATACTGTACACAGAGAGAGATTAGTTTTAAGTCTGCTAATGTCTCCAAATTGTGCCTTAATTAAGTTACACTAACTAAAAGGAAGGAGTATTTGACAAACTTGTTATTGCTGATAAATGTTTTCCAAATATTTTACCCTTATTAATAATAACATTAGATATATTTCCATTATCCTTCCTCATTAATTTTTTCAATAATTCAAGACTCAAAATCATGGTTTATGTTCTTCTATAGCTGTTTACTCAGGTCACTGCATGTTAAGTTGTACTATTTAATTTAATGTCAGGAAAACTCTTCAATTAAAAACCTTCATCTCTCCTGCAAAATGGAAGAACCAACATTTATAGAGAATTTTACGGTTTACAAAGCTCTTCTACATATATTACTATTCAAAACTTTCTACTGTAAGTAGCATTTCCAGATCATCATCATGTGAAAATTCACTGATATAAAAACATTATTACCTTCAGACTATTAGGATATATTAAATATTGTTAGTGTTAACAGAAAGATTTTAAGAGAAACTGGTTTCAAAATATATAGGAAGGAGAAAAAATACTTAAATTGCTTAATTCAATCAATAATATAGATAACTATCATATCTAGAATTCAATCGTGCTAAGAATTTTACTCTTTATATACTTTAAAAATTAAGACATTGTTTAAAGTTTCTTATTAGAGATAAATAAATTAGTAATGATGATTGAAAACCTTTTGAAAAGGACTGGCCATTCTAGATGCCTTTAAGAACACCATGATTCATGAGAAGAGGTCAAAATATCAACATTAACAGGAGTTTTGGAAGAAGCTGATTCCAACCCTCATGAATGACTTTGAGGGGTATGACTTCAGTACAGGAAGTAACTATAGATGTGGTAGAAAGCAGAACTAGAATTAGAAGTGGAGTCTAAAGATGTGACTGAACTGTTATAATCTCATTTAACAGATATTTAATGGATGAGAAGTTGCTTCTTACGGATGAACAAAGAAACTGGTCTCTTGAAAGAGAATCTACTCCTGATGAAGATGCTGTGAAGGCTACTGAAATGACAACAAAGGATTTAGACTATAATTAATACATAAACTAAGTTGATAAAACAAGTGGCAGGATTTGAGAAGACTGACTCCAATTTTGGAAGAAGTTCTACTGTGGGTAAAATGCTATCAAACAGCATTGCATGCCACAGAGAAATTGTCTGAGAAAGGAAAAGTTGATCATTACAGCAAACTTCACTCTTGTCTTATTTTTAAAAATTGACATAGCTACCCCAATCTTCAGCAATCACTGCCTTGGTCCTCCAGCACCTTCAACATTGAGGAAAGACCCTCCACCAGCAAAAAGATGATGACTCAGATGGTAGGCTCAGAGGGTGCTTAGCAATTTTTAGCAATGAAGTATTTTTAAAATAAATGTGTACATTCTTCTGTTAGACATAATGCTATTGCACACAATAGGCTACAATACTGTGTAAACATAGCTTTTTTATGCACTGGGAAACCAAAAAATTTGTGTGACTTGCTTTACTGACACATTCACTTCATTGTGGTGTCCCTAAGGTAGCCCCTATACACTGCTGTAGAGTTTTAAGTACATTACCTTTACCACATCCTCACAAGCATCTTGAGGGTAGCAGCCATTTCTTACTCTTACATATGGAGGACAGTGAGTCCTGTCATACAATGTAACACACAAATCAGACACACAATCAAAATTTGATGGTGAACAAAGACATGTAACCCAGTGCGGTAATCGAATCTTCCCCGTGTGTCCCACAACCAGGAACAGAAATCCCCTTGTTTCCCAACTCTTTGCTAGGTGACACGAAGTATTCAATTTAACACACAGAAAATCTCTTTTCTGCACTTGGGACACTGTCTTTCATCTTCTTCAGCACATTCCAGGTTGTTGCAACATTCTGGTTTTTAACATGCATTACTCACATGTAACAATGCATATTAGATTTTCAGAACTGGGATGCATTCATTTTAAACAAAGCCATTAGTTTATAAGGCAAGGAAGCAAAAATCACAAATAATAGCATGTTATAACAAACAATTAAGGGTGGAGAAAGGATTATCATTTACTGACTGGTATTTTCCATACCATTTACAAATGTGGACCATAGCCTGTCAACAGGATAATTTAAAAAAACTAGGGAATTGTGTAAAAATAGATATTATTGAAATAATAGTGTAAGAAAAATGTGCATTAGTATTTCCTATGTGATTCCTAGGTTTACTTTTTTCCTGAAGCTTTTCAAGTCAAGTGGAATGTTAAGAGAGTCTTCCCCTGGTTCCCCCTTGCGCGGTTAGTTAGCTGGTCTTCCTTTACTCCCATGGTACCACCATAACATACACCCTCCCTCAGTCTGTTTGTCGCCCTTCTCTAGATCGTGAGCAACTAGAGCAAAGAATCAGCCTCTCATCTATTCCAATGAAATGTCTGGAATGCATCTTTAATCACTTGGCAAATGACTTCCAAATAAAGGAGTGAGTGAGTGAATGAAAGAATGACAGAAAGAAAAGCAAGCAGAATGAGATTAAATGCCTTTGGATCTAAATAAACTTTCTGTTATGGGACATTAAAAAAACTGCCACAAATATGGTTAACAGGTAGCTCAAATCAGTAAATTATAACTATAAAGATTCTGCTGCTATTAAGCTTAGTAAACCTTACAGGGGAAAAAAAAGAATCGGAGAAGCTGGAGCCAAAGTTGATGTACTCACAGGCACGGAAAGAAAGTAGGACCTGTTATAGAGTTGAAGGAGGGCCTGAGTAAACTAATCAGAAATAAAATAGAGTAAATACAATTGTTTCAGAATACTACAAAGTGAAAACAAAATAAGAACCTGGAATATCAGTCAGCATTTCTTGATGAACAAAATTTCACTCAACTTTTTTTTGGCCCCAAATCCCTATTAAAGAGATCATAAATACACAAAATCTAATTTATGACACCTAATTTATTCAAGAAATATTAAGTCTAATTTATTATTTATTAAAAAAAGCACCTTCTAGTCAAATCCCTCTAAGGTATACTTAACAGCAACATTTATATCATTGCCACAACCTTAATTATAACACCCTTTCCACATAGAAATAGAGATAAAGGTTTTCTATAAGATTAAATCAACTAGAATTTACAATTGAGTTAGTCATTTTTCTCATATTTATAAGTATATGGAGCCAATGAAATACTGAAAACATGGAATCAAGTCCCTGTTCTCACTTGAAAATACTGAAAAATAAAACAGGCCAAACATTAAAAACGTAACAAGTTTGGACTTATTTTTAGAAACAAGATTGTCTAAATGGGGTATATGTAACATGCAAGCACAATTATTTAAAACTTAGGGAATTTTGGCTAAAAGGAACTGTCTTCATAGGAGACCACTGAGGCCCCCAAAACATCTATGAGCAAATACATACATATCTAAAAATATTAAAATCAAATAAATATAGAAAGGAACATATTGTGCTCCCAATTAAATACATTAAAATTTTTTTTCTGTGACCATTTCATTTCAAGCTACAGGAACATGCCAGTACTATAATAAGATAAAATTACCTGTCGAACAAAAACATTGTTGAGGTGACTGGCCAGTCTCCGGGCAAAATTCTCTCGCAAATCACTGAAACGCTGCTGCTGCTGCTGCTGCTGCTGCTGCTCAACTGCCAGAAGCACGTCATGGCCTGAAATCGTGACAGCTTATTCAACGGGTTAGAGAGCTCCCGGATGTCTAAGGAGTGCATTCATAACAGAAGCCGTATTTCAGTTCTGAAGAACTCAGCCTTTTGCTGGTTTATGCGTGTGTTTATAAAAGAAAGGTAAGGGGGAAAAACAGTGTAACTCAGCGATCCTCACGCTGCGGTCTTGCCTCAGCCTCACCTGGGAACGGTCAGAAACATGGATTCTAAGGCCTCAGAGCGGACCTACTGCTTCTGCGCTGGCCCCTAGCCGTGATCCCGATGCAAGCTCAAGTTTAGGAACCGCTGGTCTAGCAAAGCCTTACGACATCTACTTTGTGCTAGGTCCTGTGAACAGCGCTGAAGAAAAATGCTGGTGTTAACGCAGAGTCACTGATGGTCAATCAGAAGGTACTGAAATGAACAAGTTCTTCGTGCCAATATAAATTATGTTTGAGAGTAAGTGAAACTTGTTTCAATAGCTAATAATCTAACCCTAAACCACCTGCCTCATGGACTTCTTGTCAAAAGCTTTACACTAAGTCAGAAGCTTAGTCCCAGGTTCTTGGGCAGATTTTATGGTCATACCTGGTCGAAGAGCTACATTCACGCACTGCAGCAGGGCATCTGCAGCATTGGTGCAGGCCTCAATGCCCCTGGAAGAAGAAAGATCTCCTTCCTGAAGTGCCTTTATATGACCTTTGGCCAGGTCCATGTGGCTCTGGAAAGTAAATAAACACACCATTTGTCTGTGTACTCTTAGGAAGTTTACAGGTAAGATGCTACGCAATCCTATTACTGGGTGTTTGAAACTTCAGTATTTTTAAATCTTGCTCTCCTAAGGAAACTAGAAAATACTTGCAAATGGGCTTTAGAGATCAATAGTTTGTTTTTTTTTAATTGTTGTTAGTAGTTTATAACCATGCTTACCACAAGAAACTCTATCTCAGACAGGAGTTTTACGTTATTAGTGTTACTGAGATGAATGAGGTGGTTGCTTTCGGAGATCTGATCCATCTGTTCTTTTACACTTTGGAGCATTTCCTCATAACTGCTCAGTTTCAATTCAATCTGATCCACCTCCTTGAGAGCCTCATCCAGTAACTTCATTAGGATGTTGACTTGCTTTTCAGAGGCCATGATAGACTGGATGTTGGCCTACACAGTTAAAAAGAGAAGTAATACTTCATATTCTTCAAATGAAATATCCATAAATCTTTGACAGCAGCGTGACTCAGCAGCAGCGGCAACAAAGGCTGACACACACATCGACACGTCTACTTTAATTGGCTGCTTTGTGTTTACACTCCACTTTTTCACACAGTATTTCAGGGAAGCACACGTCCCCTTATGTGGAGGTTAGGGACCAGATCTCAATACCGCATATTTAGGGCATGCGCCATGATGTATCATCAGCAATGGTGGACTCTCATTAGTGCCGTTAGGTTATACCATCTCTGACGCTGCTTCCAGCTCTATCAACTATAGACATTTTCTATAATCTGCAACATTTATGTAAAATCCTAAACAAAAGCATAATAATCACCTATGCTAATACCTTAGTTAAGAGGGTAGCAGTAGCATGCCAGTCTTTAACAGATACATGGAACTAATTTATAACTGTAGCATGATTTGTACTAATAGGATGTGGAAGAGTCTATTGCCATAAGATAGCTCCTTCTACAATATTCTTTCTTTTCTCTTTCATTTGCAACTACTTTTTTTTTACCCCAGACAAAGTAGCAACAAACCACCGACCCCTTATTAATATTTTCTAAAGACTCTATTGATTCTCAATTCCCTGAAATATGGAAGCTTTCAAACCCAAAATTAAACTGCAAAGTAATATGATGACTTGAAACACAGATGCAACATTAACTAGAAAATACAAACCACAAAGCCACATTAAGAAGGCAGATAACATGATATGAGGAAAAAATTTGGATAAAGAAATAAAATAGTATCATTGTATGGGTGATGCTAAAATTTCACATGTTATTTTATATACTATTCATAATAACTCCCATGGAGATGCAGCCCAACTGTAAAGCAGCAGAGCTCTGACCCACTGAATCTTAAGCAGCAGAGCTGTGACTTGAACTGATCCAGGACAATTTTCACTTCAACATCTTGAAGTCTCTTCTAGGCTTTACTTCCAGAGAGTTCTACAAATTTGTAAGCTTGGGCTATTGGTGTAATCTCTGGACCTCAGTTCAACCTTACAACTTCTGTACCTTTCATGTATAAAATGCCAACACTCTTTTAAGTCTTAAAAACATTCCTTATTCTCAGAGTTTTTCTTAAATTCATACTTTGCCTAACAAAACGACACCCCCCTCACAAAACACTCTCATTTTAGATTTTTCTCGTAAGACAGGTGCTACTTGTAGCTTTTTACTTCCTAAAGATGTACATGTAGGTACAAGCTCAGATATGTGCATACAAATAAACAGCATCTATTCCACAGCAGTTCAGAGGAGTCGTCAAACATCCTTTTGCCCTGGCTCTCCTGTTTTCACTACACTATTTTGCTCTCTTTGGGTAAAGGATTCGCTTCTTTCAGCTCACTCTCTCTCCTTCTAACTTGTACCTATTTTTTTCCCCCCAAACCACAAAAATTATATTCTCTAGCCTTGAACTATTCTGAAGTGTTCCAGAGGCTGGGGGAATCAACCCCCAGGGTGGTTTCAGGTTGGCTACTTTCTACTTCCATCACTTCATATCAAGAACCTCCCCAAATCCAGAACCTCAGCCAACTGCCTTCACTGGCCTAATAGGAATGGTTCTGTCTCTGGACCAAGAACAGTGAAAGACAGAGGGAGGCAGCTGGTGATGCGCTTCTAGGGAAAGACAGCAACGATCCCACCGTCTAGGCTCAAAGGCAGCGGCAGCAGAATATGAACATCACCAGTCTCCTCAGCTTACCACACATCACTAGCCACACGTTACAAGAAAGGCTGACCCCATCTAACACCTGCAGCTCTCTGGACAACCTTTCTGCAAAGGCCTCGGCGCTAGAAATTGCATATTCACAGCCTTCCATCATTATCTCAATATCCCGCTCTTCTCTTGCATTTAACTCTTGGCATTCATCCACTGCCTCTTCCTCACCTCCTGTCACACTCTGATTTTCTCCACTTGGAACAGATTCTTAAAAGAGGGTAAAAATTAAAAATAAAGTAGTAAAAAACTAGGAAGGACAACAGCATTGTACTTACAGGTAAGGTCAGTTATAAGCACAGGTCACATTTAGAGGCTGAAAAATAGGAAAAAAAATGATTCAAAATATATGAAAAAAAAACTTATTTTTATGAAGAACCGCGTATGTTAACATGTCTATTATAACAAAAGCATGCAGTCTAATTTATTGACTTGTGTTAAAACAGGCCTTAGTCACACTTTCCCAAAACATAATTAAACTATAAAACAAATATAAAACCGGAAACGAAACACGTGTACAAGCCTAACCTTTTTTTTTTTTCTACCTGAGATAACTGTTGCTCTAATACAATAATGCTTATAATTCAGGACACATGAGGAACAATTTGCTTTCCTTTTTTTTCCAGGTAACACCTTCTTCTGTTATTTTTGTTCTTTCTATCTTTGTTATGTTTTGTGTTTTCCTCCAAATAACTTTCAATTGAAATTTTAAAAATGCATCTACAATTCATAATTTATTTTGGGCAATGAAATTATTAACTGAACTTTCCATTTCTCTCTGTAAAAATTTTTCACATGTGTTTATAAAATTTCTAAGGATCAGCTAATAGAAACTTTCTCAATATCTGTATAGTAAGAACAACATCATGGCTGTGTAAAACTACAAAAATTTCAGCTGTCTTCCTGCTTCAAAACAAAAGACCAGGAGGTCAGAACTGAGATGCTTTCTAGATAAATGTTTCAGTTCACTTTCTGGAAAGAACAGACTCAGCATATGGGATTTTACATAAATCTTGAGATCGAGAGATAAAATGAAAAAAATAATTTTACCCTTAAATAAACCTCGAAACAAAGTTACTGATTTTCAACAATTCACAGGACACGCTTTAAGACATAAATTCCAAGTGTTTTAGATATTCATTATTTTGTATGAAAATGAGAATCTACATTCAGCATGACTTGACATATGTTAACTTGTCCTTGAACAAAACACACCTAATTCAAAGTAACAAATGATTTACTCTTAAGAATGCTAATTAGCCAGCTTTAGATAACATGCCAGAAAAAAAAGAGGGGCTAAAACTTTCGGCACAGGCAATTACAGACTGCAGTACACAAACGCAAGTCCCCTAGAGCGGCGTCTCCCAGCTCTCAGCCCTTTCCAAGTCACTCTGGAAATGTTAAAAGTGTTTTGTGTGCAGCTTTTTAGCCACTAGGGGGCAGGGGATGCCCAGTTCATTCTGCACAGCTCCTTACACAAGTAAACATTTAAAATAAACAAATATTTTAAATGATCATAATTGTTTCAGAAGGCATCTTCTCACATAAGCAAGGTCATAAATCACTGTCAAGTAAAACTGAAGTAGCACCAAATCAATAACAAGAAACATTTTTATGGACTTTGAAACTTTAGAAAGCATTTGTATGTTCATTATCTAATGTAATCCTCAAATAAATTCCATGAAATAGTTATTATTTTCCCATTAGAAATTACCACATACTATGTCCTTAGTGACTGCCCAAGAAAAGCTGAAATCTTGAGTGTTACACCTATTAATGCCAAGGTCCCCGCCCCACCCCATGGGAATGCTGGATGCTAAAACTGACAGGGATTTTCAGCTCAAGATGGCAGACTAGGACACATTTACTTTCTGTTCCTTCTGAAACCATACTTAAATAAAAGTGTAGAAATACCAAAATTAATAAGCCAGTAAAAGCCAAGAGGTTGTGGAAGTCATCAATTACAGAAAGATTTCAACATATTTCGAGAAGGCAAAAAATGAAACAGAGTGATGAATAAAATAACTAAGGAAAGACTGTCCTAAGGAGGGTCTGCACAAAGCCAGTTAGCTTTCGGTGAGTTCTGGTTATAGCAAAGGGCAAGGAAAGAAGAGGAGCTGAAAAACAAGGAAATTAAAGTTATTTTAGGGAAAAAAGTTACTTGTATGAGCTCCAGAGACCACTCAGCCTGCTGCCATATCAATCCATGGATTACAATGGATTGTTGGTAAGCAAGACAAGAAAATAAGGAAGAAACAAAAATGAAGAGATTGTTCCTTACTGAACTCTTCTCAAATGAGATCAAGGAATTATGGTTAAATGCCACAGCTGTAAATCATTTCTGCTCCTAGAGAGGTCAGATAGGGCTTATGATATTTCTCGCTTTTTTCAGACATAATTTAGGTCTGAGAAAAACCTTTTGTGTCCTCCAATCTCAAATCTTCTTGGGGATGGAAGTCCAAATTTACTCTGACATACTATAAAAAGAATCTCAAGAGCAGAGGGCAAACTAATTTATAATATATGAATTATGTCCAGTGTTATTTTAAATAGATTTTAAACTAAAATATATAAATAAAGTTTCACTGATCAATACAATTCTGGGTTCTGAAACCTCTACATGTCACATGCCTGCTGTGTAACACACAATGTCAGCCCAGGAGAAAGAAAACACTCCAATGAAGTAAGCCAAAGAAACAAGATTCAAACTCGATAAAGCCATGTTAGACTAGGAGTTTTCAGTCCTATCCTATTCTTTTGAAGCTTCTACCTTGTGAATAATAACATGTCTCCCTTGTCCTAGACACCCAAGAGTGTGACTTCTCTCCTGGGCATAAGAATCTTTAGAATTATATATGGTAGTAAAGAGTGGACCCAGCTGACATGCTCACAGTGACCAAACTGTACTGACTGACTGAAGCTGACACAGGGCTCCACTATGAACCTGCAATAAGTGATGTGTTTGCTTTCTCAACATGAATGAGCTGCCTTACTGAACACACTCCAGGAAGGCCACAGAAACAGGCTTCTAATCCATACAGAATAATGCACTGGTAAATTTCTTTCGGGAAAGCCCATGATTTATCTAGACTATCATCTTTACATATCTGGATCCTTCAAACTATACCAAAGGGAAAACCTCCGCTGGTGCTATGCTGACAACTGGTGGTCCTTAACCTGCCTCTTCTGAGATCAGAACCCAACGCAGCAGGTGATCAATTCATGAATTGAGCAAAAGAAAACCTACAGGGTAGGATATAGACTCATTATAGGTATGACACTTAGGGCTAAGTGCCATAAGGAGGACAAGAAAAGAACAGTAACACGTGAAGCATGTATGGCGGGGAGGCACCACAGCCCAGAGCAGGTTTGGGTCACATCCTGGCTAAGCCATTACCATCTGCACACCCTGAAGAACAGTCTAAGATTTAACTGTTGTACCAAATTTCTAAAAAGAAGTGAAGAAAGAGGCTTACCCGCCAGAAAAGGACGTGGTGGGGTGCAGCACCTGGCCAGGTGAGGGCTCTGCATTCCGGCTGGTGATGATGGCAGAGGAGCCGCGGCGGAGAAGCTGCTCCTGGCCTCGCAGAGAAGCTGGAGAGGTCCCCACAGGTGCTGGACCACCCCCGGGAGGGTGGGTGGCTCCTGCAGTCAGCTTTGCACAGGTCTCTGAGACCCAGGCAGGGAAGGGCCGGCAGATACACACGCAGGCACCAAGGGGGCTGCATGATGAGGAGCTAGATGGGATGAGCTCTGGAGAAGGAGGCCCCCACGGTCCTGAAGAGTCTCTGCACGGTGGCCCATCTGGTGCCAAACACCTGCCACCCACAGTGGGAGGTCTCAGCGGCTAGAGAGCCCGGGAGGGGTCGTGCACTGGGGCCCGCCCTTTGCCCCGGAATTTGCAGTTTCTCTGTGACACGTATACCATGGACGCGTCACAATTGCCAGGCTGAGTCCTCCTCCCTCCAGGGCGTGTTTGACCACGAGAGGAGTAAGAAGCTAGGGAGACGCTCTCGCAGTTTCACATTCTATTCTCGGGTTATTTGGCGCACAATACGGGCAATTTACTGTGTAAACTTCTTTCTGTGCTCCGCCGCCGGCGCCCGCTGGGCCGGCGCTCGCTGGTTTTGCGCCCTCGGGGTGCCACCACATCTGGCCGGGGTCACCCCGCCGCCCCAGCTCCTGCTTTACAACCTGGTCGCAGGCTGCTCAACCAGGATCCAGTGCCCTCATCGTCCGGGTTTTACAGCATGCCGAAAAGGTGGTACCCAATCCAGCAGGCTGGGTACTCCCGTGTGGGCGGGCTACCCCTGGCGAACTTGAGGGAGCGGCCGAAGCAGCAGCCCGTCCTGTCCACTCGTAATTCCATGATGTTCGGACCTTCGAGAACCGTCAGAATTCCTCCACCGGGGCGCAAAATTACTCTCCTGCGTTCACTCCCTGAGCTACCTGTTCAGGTAGCCAAGGCTGGGAAGCCGGTACCAACCAGTCTACCGCCCACTTCCTCGCGCAAAGGAGAGTAAGGCCATGGTCCAGGAAGATCAAAGGGAAGGCGTGACAGAGGAGGAAGGTCACACAGAGGCCGAAGGAGAGGACAACGGAAAGATGAGTCCGGACCCCAGCGGGGCTATGACAATGACACCTAGGCCCCAGGAGACCGGCGGGCTCCTCCCGCCCCTCCACTGCCCTCCCGAGCCTCCAAACCTCCTTCCGGGGCACCCAGGAGGCAACTTCAGTGAGAAAGCCCAGGTGTCTCGGACGAAGCCTTCCTCCCAAAGCCCCGCCATCTGCTCAGACGGCACTGCTGGAGACGGCCGGCCTCCCTCGCAGCCTGGCCCCCTGGCCACGGTGCTCTCTGCCCCAAGTCCGCGCTGCAGCCTGCTGCCCGAGAGGCCAGGAGAAGTGGTGCTGGGTGAAGACCACCAACCCGGCTGCCCAGAGTCACCGATGTCCGGGAAGGCGCTGCAGCGTGAGCCACCTTCAGACACCCCGCGGAGAAGCTCTTCTCCCCTAGGAGCCGCCGGCAGTGGGCGCCCCCGCCGCTTTTTCTGCCACTGCCGCCCCCGCTGCCGCCACTGCCGCCCCCGCTGCCGCTGCTCTGGGGTCGCAGTGACCTTCCCCCGCCTCCGAAGCTTCCAGCCATGACTCGCGCCAAAACCCGGGGCACCCTGAAACAAAACAGGGACCGTCAGAGGAACAGAATCCTGAGGGATGCAAGGAAGGCCATGCGATGCCGCAGCGCCGCCCCGCCTGCCCCAGGGACCACAGGCTCCCTGCCTCCGGTCAGTCACACGTTGCAGGTCCCTCCTACCACCACCAACTTGGCCGACCTGTCCTCCAGATTCCCCAATCTGGCTGGCCTTCCACCTTGCCTGACACCTTATGTGGATCGGGTGGCAAGACACACAGCCCCCGTGGACTCTCATTCTGCTAGTCCTGCAGATGCTCTGCCTCCAGTTTCCAATCCCACTGTGGGAACTACCCTCAAGGAGGATGCGGGCACTGCGTGTGCAGTCAGAGCAACACCACCTTCTATTTCTGACCTCTCCACACCCCTGAGCACCCCAACCCTCCCCTTCCAGCCACCCTCCGACAAAAATGAATCCCCAACACCCATGTGTGTAGATTCTCCCCCTCCCTCATACTTACTCACCCCTCTTCCAGACCGCCCCATCGCTCCCCCTGCTACAACTTCTACTGGAGTCCCTTTTACCACCACAGTCACAGCATCTCCAAGTGTAACCTTCCTGTCTCCTTCAGATCAGGACGTCACTGACATGGACACTACTCCCCCGGCTCATGCTGTAACCTTTCAGTCTCCCCCAGGTACTGGGGTGGAGCAGACACGCACTGCAGGGAGACCAGACACCACCAGCGCTATTTGTGCCGACGGTCTCCTGCCCTGCTTCAATCTTTAACTATGCCTTTCACTCCCAAACCAACCCTCACCCTACATCTGCAGCCACTGATGGGCAGCAGAGAGCCTCTGTTTCTCCCAAGCCCCCATCTGGGGCTCCGGCTGCCATCTTCCCCGGGCCCCCACCTGGGGGTCAGGCTGTCGTCTTCCGCGGGCCCCCACCCGGAGGTCAGGCTGCCGCCTTTCCCGGGCCCCCATCTGGGGCTCCGGCTGCCGCCTTCCCTGGGCCCCCACATGGTTATCAGGCTGCCGCCTTTCCCGGGCCCCCACCTGGGGGTCAGGCTGCTACCTTTCCCGGGCCCTCATCTGGGGCTCCGGCTGGCGCCTTCCCCGGGCCCCCACCTGGGACTCTGGTTAATGTCTCCCTTGGAACCCCATCTACGGCCTTGGGTCCTGTCTTCCCCGGCCCCACTGTGTAGGACTCCAGCCAGTGTCTTCCCCATCCCTCCATCTAGGGTTCTGCCCACTCTCTCCCCTAGCCCCCCATCTACAGCTTTTGGTCCTGTCTTCCCTGGCCCCCTCTCTAGGGCTTTGGCTCTTTCCCTCAGTCCCCAAATTATGGCTTTAGGTCCTGCCTCCCCCAGCCCCCCATCTATTGCTTCAGCTCCTGTTTTCCCCAAACCCCCATCTATGGCTTCGGCTCCTGCCTCCCCCAGCCCCCCACCTATGGCTTCGGCAGTTATCTATGCTTCAGCAGTCAGCATCTCTACAGATGTCAAACCAGTCTTTGACATCAAAGCTATGGATGCACCTCCTCCTCAGACTTTACTTTCTAGTCTACCTCTGACTCCAAGGACAACCACTACTCATACCACATGGCTCTTCCTGGTTCTGAGAACACAGCACCCAGTGGCAGCGATGCCTGGACCCGAGCCTCGACTTATTTACCTGTGGACGTGGTCAACAGAGGTACCCATGTTTCAAGTGAAGCTTGAAACCCAGAACTCACCATTGAACCCACATCTGGGGCCAACAATAGGAAGAAGCCTAACAAGTCTATTCCACTGGGAAACCCATTAGCCCTAGCACAAGATGAAAAGCTAACCTCTTCTGCAGTCCAGCCACCCAGAGGAAGGATAATGGATTCGGGTTTACCAGATCCCCTGTCTTCCACCACCACCATCAACATGCAGCCGCCCTCTGTCTACAGCTCAGGTATTTTCCCCAGGGATGTATCTGCTACTTCTGGTTTTGGAATGGATACCACAGTGCCCAGTCCTGGAGACAGTAGCTTGCTGTCTTGCTAGTACCACATGAGGCCCACTGTTAATGGGGCTGCAGCCTCTATGGCTGGTGGGAGTTTTGGGTTGGTGTGAATGCCCTAGGCCTCACTTATTCAGAAGCATCTGGCCCACCTCACTTTTGCACAGAACTGTGTGGGACACCCAGCACCACCTGTGTTCCTACTGTGGCCAGATCACCTTGGGCTCATCTCATTGCAGCTGGCTGCTGCAGTAGGAACAGCAAGCCCCCATCCCAGCATCCGGGCACATATCTGGTTCCAACTTGAATCCAAACGCCTGGGGTCTCCTTCAGCCAAGTCCAGGTGGTAGAGTCACGGCAGGGGAAACCACCATCCTTATGGTTAGAGGTCGGGGTGTTACCACTTCCCATCACTGCACCCAGGACCCACATGAGTGTAGACAATCTACAGTTACAAATCCCATCACCATGAAGAAGAAATTTGTGTCAAGGGACAAGTCAATTTCAACTTTTCACTAGAACAACACTGCATCCATTGGATTTGCAACTGTGAGACCCAACCCTGGCTTGAAACCCACTAGAAGTTCCACCTGACTTCCAAACACAACGGGTCCACCTGTCCAAGATCCAAGTGGTGGTGGTATAGGAGGGAACGTCATCATTCCCAGGAATGGAGGACCTGGTATCCACACTTCCCATCAGTACAACTGGGACCCACCTGGCCAATACACCATGGGTGAACACATGGAAGGAGCCACATCTCATCTCGGATGGGAGGCCCCAGTGTCAGCACCTGCCACTGGGCTCGGAACTCATATATGCAAAGCACAGAGCGGGTGACGGGGGCCAGCACCTCACCCGCTGTGACTGGGTACACTTCTGCTGTCCCATTCACACAAAGCACCCAGGCCTCCCCAGCCCAAACCCACGTAGTACGATGGGGGATAGCACCATATATATTTAGAGAGGAACGTCTGCACTCAGAACTCCTGGGACCCCAACTCAGGGCACCCCTCTGACTTTGGAGGAGCACGATGTTGCCTTTAGCAGCAATGAGCCAAAGGACCACACGCTCAGCGATATGCACGGGTAGGTGTGTGTTGTATGTGCATGGGTGAGGAAGGTGGGTGTGTGTGTCGTGCAGGCTGAGAAGCATCTGAGCCCAGTTCAGAACTACATACCAGAATTGAGAAGTTCCATGTGGAGGATGGAAAGTAATCTGCATGTATCATCCACTATGCCATCCCTGGTTTGACTGTAAACTTGGCCGACCCAAACTTCTGGATAATTTCCCTACACTTGGAACTGGCAAGTTCTACAGCTGTCTTTAGCTGCTTCCTCTCCCCCTACCCATTTGCCTCAATGGACACTTATCTTTCCCAGCTTTATGGACAAATATGTATATAGGTAATTTATATATAAGTAAAAACTTATTCCTGTTAATCTACTACTGTTTGTGTGTCTTTACCCATTGATATATATGAGTCATGATGTGTTGAGGCAGACTTAAGGTTGCAAAATTTTCTGGGTCCCAGTGGCTGGGTTGTGGAGCTAGGCATACATTATGACCATGTGTGCTGACTTCTGAAATCTGCTTTGAGTGTAAGGAGTGACAGTCCAGGAAGAACTAAGGTCCAGAGGAGGGAGAGACAGGGCAGCTCATCCTTACTTCTCTATGTCTCTCTCTCTGCCCCTGCACCACTCGAACCACACCAGAGGCCAGACAATCCCTGATGTGTGAAGAGGAAACACACTTGATGGTTTTCGTTTTTGAAAACGTTTAAATGTCTCTTTTGTGCATCTTCTGATCCAATTGAAACTTAGGCCAGTCATCTTTGTATGTTCCCACTTCACCCAGAGAGGATGGACTTTGTATCCAGGTTCATGTGTCTGGAGAAACAAAGGAAGAGTCCATGCCTGCTCTGTAATTGTTGAAAATTTAAGTTTACTTCAAGTTGATCATACTGCTTAAAGTATCAGAAAAGATTCTCTTCAATAACTGGCTTGGCTCTGAGATACGCTGCTAAAATACCAAACATAAGAGGTATAACTGTGTCCAGTTCTTGCAGACCCTAGAGTTTTGCTGGGCCTCCAGGAGGTTCAATAAAGGCAAAACTCCTGACTCTCTGTAGCCTATCCTGTAGTCAGAGGGGAGAACAGAAATCAGTGTAAATTATCTGACAAGCTGGTGGCGTGGTTTAGTTGCTAAGTTGTGTCAGACTCTTTGCAACCCCAGGGACTGTAGCCCACCTGTAGGCTCCTCTGTCCACAGGATTTTCCAGGCAAGGATACTGGAGTGGGTTGCCATTTCCTTCTCCAGGGGGTCTTCCTGACCCAGAGATCGGGCCAGGTCTCCTGCATTACAGGTGGATTCTTTACTGACTGAGCCTCCAGGGAAGCCTAGTAACAAACGCAACAGAGATTGAGCAGTGTATGGGCAGAGAAACAAGGTGTTCCAGTTAAACAGTAGAACAGGATAAGTCTTACTGGGAAGGTGGAGTTTGAACAGTGTAGCGGGAGGGAACTGAGTCAGATACCTGAGGAAAAAGCATTCCAGATAATGGGAATAACCTCTGCAAGGCCCAGAAGAAGGACACCAATGCCCTAAGGGAAAAGCTAGTAAATAATGCGGCTGGAAGAAAGTCAGAAAGTGGGAAGGGAGAAGAGAAGAGGAAAGGAGGATGGCGAAGATGTGGATTGAATTGTGGCATCATCATTTATTGATTGTGTGATCACAAAGTTAATTCAACCTTCAAACGTTTCAGTGAAATCAGTGATTTTCCTATGGCCAATTTACCTCACACGAGTTTTGGAAGGATAAAATAACACAGGGAAATGAATTATAAGCCACTGTTATTATTCTACACATAAAGACAGATAGACAGACAGATATAGAGAGTTAAGACAATTTTTTTGTCCCCCTCCACAGATTCATATATTGAAGCCCTATCCCCTTATGTGTGATGGAATTAGGAGATGGAGTTTTTAGGAGGTAACTAGGTTTAGAAGAGGCCATGAGGGTAGAGCTGTCATGATAGGATTAGCTCTTTTAAGAAACAGAAAAAACACGAAAGCTTTCTCTCTCCACCATGTGAGGAGGACACAGCAAGGAGATGGCCATCTACAAGCCAAAAATGGAGGACTCACCTGGAAGTGTTTCTGCCTTGCTCTTAAGACTTCCCAGAAGTGTGAAATGTCTCTTGTTTAAGCCACTTAGTCTATGCTATTCTGTTATAGCAGCCTGAGCAGACTAATACAGGCAGGTGAGTAGGGAAAGGATAACTGATAGCTACATAGATGGAGATAGAGCATGCGTATGTATGCTTAATGAATTACTTCAAATGTCCTCACCAGGCAATTCAAATAGGAGATTCCCATTTTAAAGGGAGCATAAAAGTGCTTGCTTTCATGAAGTATACAGATGGAAAAATACTGCAGCCTAAAAATGCACAGCACTGAGCCTAATGCAACATTTCTGAGATTAGTCCTGCAAAACAAAGAACACCATCACAGAGAGGCCGACAGCCTCCTCCCGGCACCCTGCCGCCTGATTCATTTACTCCAAGTTGTTCCTCCCGACTCCAGAGGATCAAAGCTCCTGTTGCCTGACTTCAGACACTCTCCTTCCCTACCAGAAGCAGGGCTGAAATACAGTTTGCTTCTAATAGTTCCACACCTTCTCTCGGCCATGCAGGACAACATCACCAGGGACAATTTTTAACTTTTAAAATTTATAATGCTTTTCATTAAAAAACAAAAATCCTTCAAAGCTGAAAACAACAATTCTGATAAGGCAAGCACTTAGCAAATGTATGAGATATAAAGATGATTTTGAATTTCATGTTTTAATGCATTTACACAGTTGAAGCTACATCTAAATAAATGGAAATATTGTTATGAAAATACTATGTGGACATGATAGCATCTCAAATACAGAAATTCAACTTTTCTAACCCCAGTTCCCCTCTCCAGAGACAGTTTTTGGCCACAGGAATGTTGCCCCCATAATTCTAGACATTATGTTTATCTGCTGTATCCAGTGTAGATCCATTTTAGCACCCTAGCATGAGGCAGGAAGATAAACTCCTACCCCCACTACTTCTCATCCCTCTTCCCTCCAATACATCATATTCATTTCATCACTTCTGCTGCCTCTCTTCTGTAATGCCATGCAATTTTTGCTGGCTTTTATTGAAGGGAGAAGTAGTAGCCTAGTGGCTAAAAGCCTTGGTTCTGGAGATGGACCACTTGGCTTGGAAGCTTTGTTCTTCAGTATATTAGCTCTGCAATCCTGAGCAATTTACTCAACCTTCCTGGGCCTCTGTTTCCTCACCTGTATGATGAGGAACTGGATGATAACCACCACTGCGTGGAGTTGCTCGTGATGATGCAAATAATAACACATCTGCAGCCTTCAATGTCCAACACACGGAAGCTCTCAGGAAATATTAGCTATAGGACATAGCTACAGTACTCACTTTCACTCTAATCTCATCATTTTCTTTATGCCTGAGACTGCTTGTGCCCCCAGTTCTGTCTTTCCCCTTGTACAGCTCACCTTTGGGCAATAGCATGTTTGCTTTACCTGTGATGATAATATTTATAATTTGTTATGCAAACACAACAAAGTGTCCTGTGTTTTATTTACAGGTTGATGCTATGGGTTGAAAACCAGTAAGTTAAATTAACTAAGTTCTGCTCGGTCCTGGGGACAACAGAATGGTAGAACTGTATTTCCCTCTCTGTAGGCATGATGCTCCTACTTCTGTCTCTATCATCAACTGTTTAAACTCATGCTGTATTTCAGTTTGCTTTTTCCTTCAACTGCTATTTTCTCACAAAATGTCATCACTTCTCCTAAAATCTGACCCACCTTCTTTTGTTCTCTTGAACCATTTCCCCAGAATAAACTATTTTTAAAATGTTCAAAGGCAACACTGTTTCCTTGCCTGGATCCCCTCCTCTTTCAGAACCCTTGCCCCTCCCCCTCCTCAGTTTGAAGCTCTAAGACCAAAGGAAGCATAAGACCCTGAAAGAAAAGAGACCAAATTGCTTTCAGGTTAGACTGGAAATAACCACTAGTTACTGATCATGAAAACGGCATAATTCTGGCCCCATCACTCCTAATTTCCTTGCCTTGTGGGAGAGTTAACAATCTGGATTTCAACCAGTACTTCAGGTCATTATGAGCCAGGTAGTCCTTATTCCATACTGTGCCCAATACTGGTCTAGGCCACGAGTGAGATCTCACCTAGGGCCTCTTACATTTCTTAAGATTAGAAATTTTGTGTGGAACTTCAGGCTAAAACTCTCGTTATTATCAAGCAGGGCATTTTCCCCACATATACCTCTCAAGAATTAGCAGGCGGCTTGTGGAAGATTTGAGAATCCCAGACTCATGAATGCATGTCTTTCTTGTCGCCGATATTTTCTTCTCAGAGATCCAGAAACACCCTTGCCTATGCTGAGCCCACCCAGGCCCTCCCTGGACCGGGCGCTGCCGTCACCCAGGGTGACGAGAGGCGAGGGGCTGCCTGAGCAGCAGCTGACGCCTCACGTGAGACGGAGCCGGGCGCGGTCCCTCAGCAGCCCCGGGACAGGGGTGCCGCCCTCAGACGCTCCTCTCAGGCCTGGAGAACGCCGCGGGTGCTAAGTGTTGGAGCCACAATGTGGACCTCCCGTATTTGCCCAAGGTGGAAAGGCTAGGAGAGACAGAAAAACAAAACAACCTTGAGAAACAGAACCAGGCTTGAAAAGTTCTCTCTCTGAGACAAGTGGCACTTTTGTCTTAAATTCACGCTAAGTTGGAGATCACACACCTTTGGTTTTTAAACTGGCAGATACTTGTTTTACAATGTTGTGTTGGTTTATGCCATACAACAAAGCAAATCAGTCATAATTATATATACATATATAATATATACATTATATATAATATAAACATATAATTATCTATATCTGTATCTCCCCTTCCTCTTGAGCCTACCTCAGCCCTCCCCTCACTCCCCTCCAGGCCATCACAGAGTACCAGGCTGGGCTCTCCGGGTTATCCGGCAGCTTCCCACTAGTAGCTATTTCACACGTGATAGTGTCTATATGCCAATGCTACTTTGTGGCGACATGGATGAACCGAGACACTTTCTTAGAAGTAGGTTTTCAGAACATGGAGGAAAAATGAAAGCTTATGTCCAAAGAGATGGGGATGTGTGTGGGGGAGGCGGGGGGACAGTGAGATAAAGGGTGCAAAACATAAGCTCTGTCCATTTTTAATTTGCTGCTGGACTAGCCCAGGCTGTTGTACAGAAATCTGAAAACACTAAATGTGGTGAAATAGCCACATGGACAATTGCTCAAAAATACTTTTCTGTTCCCCTTGAAACAGAATGATTTTACTGATTTCATCAAATACATACCTCAAAGTGATGACAGAAAGTTGAGTAAGTTATGTGCTGGGAATTGCACTTATGATTATTAGCAAGCACAATTACGGTGCTTACACTACAACAAGTACTATTTTAAGTGCTTAGCAAGTGCTTAAGCCCATTTAATCCTCACAATTGCAATCTTAGGTAGGTATTATTTATAATACTGACTTATTTTTTTGAAACTGAGGCCCAGAGAGGTTAAAGAGCCTGTCCAATGTCGCACAGTAAGTAGATGGCAAAAACCCAGGATTAAAACAAACCATCTATACTTTCATCACTTTGCTATGTCACCTTATTACAAGTTATGTTTAGGGAAGGGACAAAAATGACAAGACTCAACTAAAAGGAAAAGGGAGAAATGAGAAAATGACTGATCCTAGAAGCTAGGCAGGGTTTAGGCTCAGGAATTTCTGGTGATGAGGTCTAGAAATAAGAATAAGAACTTTTGGGGAATATTAATTTGGGGTAGTATCTGAATCCATTGAGAAATGACTTTGTTTTCTTTAAAATTTATAAAGACCAGTTGGATGAAGAGTCATAAAGGAGAGGAAAAGAAGATGGTGGCTTAAGTAACGTCTTACTTAAGTAACCTCTTCCCTCTCGTTAGGACTTCCTGGGTAGCTCAGTTGGGAAACAGTCTGCCTGCAATGCAGGAGACCCCAGTTCGATTCCCGGGTCAGGAAGATCCCCTGAAGAAGGGAAACTGCCCACTCCAGTACTCTTGGGCTTCCCTCGTGGCTCAGTTGGCAAATAATCCGCCTGCAATGCAGGAGACCTGGGTTCGATCCCTTGGTTGGGAAGATCCCCTGGAGCAAGGTATGGCAACCCACTCCAGTATTCTTGCCTGGAGCCTCCCCATGGACAGAGGAGCCTGGGGGGCTATGGGGTCTCCAAAGAGTTGGACATGACCGAGCAACTTTTACTTTCCTTCTAATTAATAGAGGTGAGAGGACCTGTGGAGAAGGACAGAGCTCTCTCTACTAGCTGTCCAGACATGTTACCAGGATGAACAAGGAGAAAAACGGCAACCACTGTACTGGATCTGATGATCCCGCAAAGCCAAGGATTCAGGTTTTTAAGAATGGCTTATGATGGCAAACCTGCTGCATGCCGCTATTCCACTAAGTGTGCTTCCAGGCACACATCTTAACTGGGGTAATAGTTCCTAAGAGGTGCACATTTGTTCGGTACGGTTGCTGTAATATTACTACAAACTTGGTGGCTTAAAACGAAACACATTTTCTTACGGTTCTGGAAGACAGAGGTCCAAAACCAGTTTCACTGGACTGAAATCAGGAGTTGGTAGGACCATTCATGCCCCCTCTAGAGGCTCTAAGACAGAATCTGTTTTCTTGTCAGCATTCCTTGGTTTCTGGCTGCATCAATCCAAACCTAGCTTCATCATCACTTTCTCTTTGGAGTCAAATCTCCCTCTACCTCTCTCTCGTGAGGACACCAGTGATGACTGAGTGCCCATCCAGGTAACCCAGGAGAATCTTCCTATCAATAACCTTAATTTAATCCCATTGGCAAAATCCCTTCTGTCATTTAATGTGACATTCACAGGTTCTGGGCATTAGAATATGGATATTTAGGGACAAGGGTATTATTCAGTACACAACAAGGAAGATACAGTTATGTTTCTCGGTTGCAGGAAATGAAGTTTAGGAGAGCAATTTTTCCCAGGTTTTACAATCTCCAGAGTTGAGGTTTAAATCCTGGCAGTCAGAGTTTAGGACACACTCTAAACAATTTCAATCTGTGTCTTTAACTACTGCATACTACTTGGTTAAGAGTCACACACAGGTATCAAGACCCAATTGAATAAAACATGATGTACTGTCTCATCTTTCACTTGTGTATTTCTGAATCTGGCCCAGCGCAGAAGAGTCCAGAAAATTGTTAAGCAGGGTTACTAAGAGAAAGCATTTCCTGTTTGATTTGCACTGAGTAATGAAAGGTTGCTATTTTTTTTTAATTGAATATGCCAAGTAGTGTTATCACCATTTTATATACTCAAACAACCAAACAACAACAAAAAGCTATGGATGCAAAGGTGTCAGGGTCATGTCTAAAGGCATCCTGCTGGAAAAAGAGCTGGGTACCAGATGCCGAGACCCGGATTCAGCCCATCCGTCCTGACTAAGCACCTATTCAGAGATTGTGACTCACCACCCAGCACCTGAGTCTTTATATCCCAGCTTCAAGATGGAAATTAGTTGAGGGATCACAGACACTTGTACTAATCACCAATTCATAATCTGCTAACCCCTTCCTTTGTGGGAGAGAACCTGACATTTCTAAAATCCTTTTCTGCCTGAGAGCGAGCAGAGCTGCCCTTGCTCCTCTGGCCATGACCTACTGTGCTTTGAAAAGGAGATTTGGCAAGTGCAGCTGCAAACACATCTCCAATATCACACATCTATGGAAAATTCCAACCAGGTTTTAGGCCCAGTCACATTACATTTTTCTGAGGATCAGTAATGATTTGCTGCCGGGGTCCAGCCTCGGCAGGATCCAGGGGATACCCTCAGGATGAACGGCGTCGGCGAGAGAGAGAGAGAGAGAGAGAGAGAGAGACGAGAGACTAGCATTGATAGGGCCAAGTCTGCGAGAGAGAGAGAGAGAGAGAGAGAGAGAGAGAGAGAGAGAGAGAGAGAGAGAATATGACCAGACGCGGGTGCAGAGAGTCTGGAAGAGTCTGGCAATGCTTTATTTTTTACCATAGCTTTTATACCCTAAGTTTGTACATTTCTAAGGGGAAGATAGTTTAACATTACGTCAGCTTGTCCTTCACGAAACCAGGGTGTTTTCTGCATACTTCTTTGTTTATGAGGGTCTTGTACATTATCTTCTGGCCTTGGGGCCTATTGACATTTTATGACCTAGGTGAATGCAAAGCTGTTTTCCGTAATCTATTCTTTAATGAACACAAAGGTCAATCCTTTTGCAGAAGTTATCAGTTAAATTTATCTAAAAGGTTTACCACACAAAGACTCTGCAGCTCCAGTGAGGCAGCCCCTGTTTAGCATTCCTGGTTAAAATTAACAAATTTAAACTCTTATTTTTCTAAATCTTTAACTATAACCACTTTTAGAATAATATTTTTATGTTCTCTCATAGGGCTTCCTCACCCCCGAAGGGCTCTGTGCCTACTAAAGACTTTAGGTGATCAGGTTCTTTATGCTGTTTTATGATTAGGATATTATAAGCAATCATGCATATTAGTACCAAGGACCTAAACGCATTTGCCAAACAAACTAAAATACCAGCAAAGGAGTTTAAATTAAAACACTCCTTTCACCCTAAATAATCTCATAAAATACCACCACCTGGGAAACTTATTGATTAAAATTCTAAATTGATTCTTATTTGGGAAGAGATCGGGGAAGGCCCTCCTGCCTGTGTCAGAGAAATTAGGGAGTAGTCCATTGAGGCAGGCATCAGAAAGACAGATATCATCTTTAAGGTGAGAGCCGGGGGCAGCTTTCCAAAACCCCTGAAAACCTGATTCGCCTTGCCCGTCAGGTTTTCTCCCCTATGGCCTCTTTAGGGGTAGGGTCTCGGGTGTTGGCTCCCGGCAATTTGCTGAGGATCAGTAATGCTCTCCGTATGCTAGCTGACAAGGGCATGATCTCTGTGCTTATTATATTCCATTTGTCAGTTCCTCTCTGACACAGTTGCCCGCAGGATTCCTTAGGAATATTTGAGTTATTTAGGCACTATTTCAGGAGTTGCTCCTGCCTGTATCCTCTCATTTCTTAATCAACAATTCCCAATAAGTAATTCAGCTGAGGTAGGTTATGAGAGGCATTCTTCCCTACTCCATGTGAATCTACACCCTGGACATCTGAATCTTCATGCCCTGTAAGTTTCAGATATGTGACATCTCATCCTCCCCATCATCACTATTTTCAGGAGTCAGGACCACAACGGTGACTGGCAAGTTCATCAACCTTTCCATTTCTTTCCCTCTTGATTGTTTCAGAGTGATTGGCGAGAGACTGTGCGTTTCGATTTTTTGAAAAGCTCAGTGGTCCAGAGACAATACTAGAATTCGGCCCTGGAGAAACACACATTCTGCTCATTGTTCTCTCTCTCTTATAGAACAGAAAAGAGACTCACCCATCACACAGTTACGCAAGGTTTACCTGCGTGCACTGCTAAGGATTTGGATAAGACTGCTAATACTCCGTGTTTCCTACAGGAAGATACTTTGCATTCCATAAAATTAAATCCACACCATATGAGAAATTTAGTCTAACCTCTTATCTATTGATTCATGAGGTTTGGCTCACTGAGATTTCCCCCTCATTCTACGGTGAAAAAAGGGAATTGCTGGCCAAAGACATCATCAAATGTTTATGTTTCCAAGTTTGCCAGTTATCTTTAACTCTATTTGGGTTGCCTTTTGCTATGCAGAATTCTTTCATTTTTCTGAAGTCAAAGCAACTCTCTTTTTCCTTTATATCTCAATTTCACACTCCGCTTAGAGAAAGACTTCCTCATAACAAGATACAAATTCTCATCCTACAGGCCTCTAGGTATTTGTTTCTTACCATGGGACATTACTCAACATATGCTATACAGGCAGTTCTCACTCTGAACAGTTTGCTCATTCATGAATTTCAGTTCAGTTCAGTTCAGTTCAGTCGCTCAGTCATGTCCGATTCTTTGCAATCCCATGGACTGCAGCACGCCAGGCCTCCCTGTCCATCACCAACTCCCAGAGTCCACCCCAACCCATGTCCATCGAGTTGGTGATGCCATCCAACCATCTCATCCTCTGTCGTCCCCTTCTCCTCCTGCCCTCAGTCTTTCCCAGCATCAGGGTCTTTTCAAATGAGTCAGCTCTTCGCATGAGGTGGCCAAAGTATTGGCGTTTCAGCTTCAACATCAGTCCTTCCAAAGGACACCCAGGACTGATCTCCTTTAGGATGGACTGGTTGGATCTCCTTGCAGTCCAAGGGACTCTCAAGAGTCTTCTCCAACACCACAGTTCAAAAGCATCAGTTCTTCTGCACTCAACTTTCTTTACAGTCCAACTCTCACATCCATACATTACAGTTATTTAATTAAATAATGCCTATCCCACAACAGAACAAACAAATTTCAGATACCGGCATGTATTAACTGTGAGGAAGTGCCAAACTTCACAGCTGTTATCAAGTTCACAAACCACCACGGTGATGATAGATGTATATCACAATTAGAGAACAGTCAGGCCCCATCTTTCAAAGTCTCTGGGCTAATTTGGCCTTGGAGTACAGAATGAAACAGGGCAAAGGCTAACAGAGCTTTGCCAAGAGAACACACTGGTCAGAGCAAACACCCTCTTCAAACAACACAAGAGAAGCCTCTACCCATGGACTTCACCAGATGGTCAATACCAAAATCAGACTGATTATATTCTTCACAGCCAAAGATGGAGAAGCTCTATACAGTCAGCAAAAACAAGACCAGCAGCTGACTCTGGCACAGATCATGAACTCCTTATTGCCAAGTTCAGACTGAAATTGGACAAAGTAGGAAAAACCACTAGACCATCCAGGTGTGACCTAAATAAAATCCCTTAGAATTATATAGTGGAAGTGACAAATAGATTCAAGGGATTCGATCTGATAGTGGCTGTAGAACTATGGATAGAGGTCTGTGACATTGCAGGGAAGGCAGTGATCAAGAACATCAACAAGAAAAAAACGCAAAAGGCAAAATGGCTGTCTAGGAAGGCCTTACAAACAGCTATGAAAAGAAGTGAAAGACAAAGGAGAAAAGGAAAGATATCCCCATTTGAATACAGAATTCCAAAGAATAGCAAGGAGAGATAAGAAAACCTTCCTCAGTGATCAATGCAAATAAATAGAGGAAAACAATAGAATGGGAAAGACTAGAGATCTCTTCAAGAAAATTAGAGATATCAAGGGAACTGTTCATGCAAAGATGTTATAAACAGTGACACATCCCAGAAAAGTCAAGTCAGAAGCACTTCTAGAATAGTGATGTGAGGAACTCTGTGGATCCTCTTCCCAATAAAAAACAAATGATCAAAGTATGGAAAACAATTTAAATATGTCTGGAAGCCATCCTAAGGTCATATAACAAATGGAGAAATACTAATTCAAGAAAACCTGCTAACTTTTAGAAGAACAGAGTCAGTGCCATCTGAACCATGCCTTGCCCCCTTCCTTTCCCAGGTATAGTGACAGGAGGTCTAATCTAGGCTTGGGAAGTTAAGAAGATGGAGTAAGTCTTTCATGACAGTCCAAGCCTAGGGTTATGGTATCTGCCAAGAGGAGCAGACCACCTATTTCTCATCCCTTCCTCTCCCAGCTTCATGTGGCTAAAGCTCTATTTCAGGCAAAAATGACTGAGAAGGTAGAGGCTCTCTTCCTCTACCTGGGCCTTGTTGTAGGACAAAAGTTCCACAGCAGCCATGACAGGCTGAGAATACTAGACCTTAAGCATCCTCGTCTTAGTTCACGAGTATAGCTGAGGTTCCATGTTAGGAGGAGAAAGCCAAGACGACCATACAGTATCTTTGCCTAGAACTCTGCTCATAGAACATGGGTGTCTCTGCAAGAGAAACAGGGTGCTGTCCTCACCTTAAACTCTGAAGCAGTAGCAGGTACATTCTGCCCGGGAAGAAGAGGAAGCCTAAAAGCACAGAGCACTCCATACTTCTCCTTAAGAGGACTCATCTTATATTGAATGGAGTGTGGAGAAGTTCAAGCCTAAGGACACTGGAATCACCAGTGGTGATTTTGGTGATAAGTAAATTAGTTGGGGCTTATAGCTCTGTAACAGCAATACGAGAAAAGGCAGAACAGCTAGAAGGTTAGTAGAAATAACTGAGGAAAGAAGTAGCAGGGTCCTCCTGGGGGTGGCGGAAGCCTTAAAATGTGACCTCAAAGACAACTCCTACAAAAGTTGTAGAAGCACTGGAATCAGATTGTTTCTGTTCAAGCAGAATCAGATCAGACTTCAGAGTAATTTATTTACCAGGGTGTTGTCAAAACAATAGAGCAATCAGCTAGAAATTAGCATAGGCTAACTGTGGCATCTGATACCAATGCAGATATGTCATCTGCAACTAAAGCAGTATCCTCAAAGGGAGTTCACTGAAAGAGATAATCAAAGAGGACAGAGATAAAACCATTTTAACCCAGTGGGGTAGGAGGAGTCATACTCAAGCCTGCACTCTCTAAGCTCAACATTAAGGGTTGCACATTTGGGGAAAAACTAATTTCACTCAGCTAAAACAAGCAACTAACTAGAAAATAAATGCCAACAAACAAGTAGACTAGTTAACAATCATAGTCCTAGAAATAGGGAGTTAGTATCAGAACTGCTACAATGTATTATCAAATATCCAGTTTGGAACTAAAAAAGTACCAACTATGAGAAAGGCAAATAAACAAGAAAGCATAGTTTCAGGATTTAAAAGAACAGGCAAAGGAAACTGCATTTTAGAGAGCCCAAATGTACTTTGAGGAGAGAAACTCTAAAGTAGCTATTACAAATACCTTCAAAGAACTAAAGAAAGTCACACTTACAGAATTAAAGGAAGATATGATGATAATGTCTCATCTATTAGAAAAGATCAATGAAAAATAGAAATGATAAGTTGAACCAAAAGGAAACTTTGGAGTTCAAAAAGCCCAATAACCAAACAAAAATTCTGCTTCAGGGGTCAACAGGAAATGGGAGTTAGGAGAAGAATAAACCAGTAAACACGAAGACAGGTTGATAGAGATCACAGAATCTGAGAGCAGAAAAAAAATAAGAATGAGGAACAATGAAGAGAGCCTTGGAGAAATGTAGGACACTATTGAGCATACTAACGAACGGATCCATTCTGCATGGATTCTGCATTTGCAAATTTGACGACTTGCAAAATGTGTTTGTAACCCCCCAAACGGACACTCAGCGCAAGTTCACAGTCATTTACAAACTTATATAAAAAGTAATGAATCATCTGAGTCACCCAAAACATGTTCTAACTGAGGTCAAATCAGGCAACACACTGCCCTGTCATTTCGGCTCTCACACGGAACAAGTTTCTTTTCTGACGTATACTTAGTGTCAAGTTTTTCATGTTCTTGTGCTTTTTTTGTGATTTTGCTATTTTAAATGGCCTCAACTGTAGTGAAGTGCTGTCTACAAGCACAAGACGGCTGTGATGTGCTTTTCAGGAAAAAATGTGTGTTAGATAAGCTTCATTCAAGCATGACTTATAGTGCTGCTCACTATGAGTTCAATGTAACAAATCAACAATACTTTACATTCAGGAAAAAGAAGAGGGGATTTGTTTTGTATGTGACACTGCTCCATAAAGTGCTAAGGTAATATCCATAGTATGTGATGAAGCTACGGAAAGGTAGAGTTTTACAGATAAACTTTTCAGATAACTTGTAGATTTGTGAGTTGATGAACAATTTTTTAAAAATGCAGTGTACAGATTGCTTTGAGGCTGAATTCCAAAGAATTTTATGGTCAAACAGTTAATGAAAACACGACCAATTCCTTACAAAGTCTTCTAAAAAACAGAAGAGGACAGAATACTTCTCAACTCATTCTATTATTTCAATTTACCCTGATGCCAAAACTGGACAAATACAAGAAATACCCATATATAATTTGAGATAATGTGGGTGTGGGATTTGATCTATTCTCAAGAATGAGGACTATTTCTGGCTTAGAAGTGAACCACAGTTCTGATGATAATAATTCATATTAGTATGTGTCTGTGTTGTACTGCTCAATTGTTTAATCTTCAGTCTTAAATATTGTTTCATGGCTGCAATTCCATCAAACAATATGTATATAATAAATTACCTGCCCCCCAATAGAGAAGAAAATCTTAAACAGCTGCAGTGATTATTATCAGAAACTTTATATGCAGCCATAACATCAAACAGTGCTGCTGGTGTTTAGTCGTTCAATCATGTCCTACTCTTTGTGCCCTGAAGGACCGCAGAATGCTTCCCTGCTCTTCACTATCGCCCAGAGTCTGCTCAGACTCCTTGAACTGGTGACGCCGTTCAACTGTCTCATCCTCTCTGGTCTCCTACTCCTCCGGTACTCAGTCCTTCTCAGCATCAGGGTCTTTCCCAAAGAGCTGGATAGCTCAAACAGTGATACATATATAATTTATCATGTGATCAGATGATAATAGTCTTCTTCAGCCAAAGCTGATAAATCACAAAAACGAAGGACTGAAACCTGATGCCAAAATAATTTTCTCTTCCTGTGTTAAACAATACAGAGACTGAGCAAACTTCCTCTGACTATGTTAAACAATACTGAGAATAAGCAAAGTAAAATTAGGTTTTTGCTCCAGGGAATACTCCCTCCTAGAAGAGAAGGCTGAGCAAATAAGAGCAGTTGACTTGTGGAGACGAGACTTACTTGTCACACCGCACTTCAAAACCCTCACTTCCCTGTACGTGCCAACCCAAAGCAGTTACAGCATAAACTCTGCCCGGTCCCAGCTGGTTCCCTCTCTTGCAAGATTCACCTGAAAATTACTCTCTAAAATTCTAAAACCACGCAACTATTCCCCACCTCCCCGGTTTTCCCCTTCAGAGATGTTACCAAGAGTGTGACAGCTATAGTGTATTTTCCCTTGTTGCAATATGTCAAATAAATTTAGCTTTACTGGATTCAGGATTTTCTGTTGATCTTTAGGGGCTGTTTGTTGGCACACCCCTTAAGATTTTTATATTCTATTGGACAGTGAGTTTTTAAAGACAGGCTCTTATACTCTACTCTCCAAGTATATGTCAGAAAGTACCTCCCAAAAGAAAGACTGCATTCACCAGGCAGTTAAGAGAAACCTATGAAACTGAAACACTGCCTTTTATTTTAAAAATAACTATAGTGGAAGAACAAATGCACTACAGTCTCATGCTTTAGAGACTAAAAATAATAGTATGTTTTTCATTGCTTTCTAATTAGTGTAGAAATTATCTAAAATGGAAAAATGAAACTCAGAGGATCATATCAGCCTAGAGAAGCAGTAAAATTTGCCACATTTTATAAAGACAGCATTTTAAAGAGAAAAACAGAGGAACATGTAGAAGGGCTTTGAACTAAATCATTCATAATATGATAAGTAATCTACTCCTAAAAGAGGTTTAAAGGTATTTGACAGTATGGGAATGTACTTATTTATTCAATAAATATGTTTAAAAAAAATTTTTTTTTAATAAATATGTTTTAATAACTACTATAGGTTGAGTCAAGTTTTTGGAACTGGTGCATAATGGTTAACAAAGCGAATGTTCTCTAAATACATGGGACTTGTATTCTAGTTGTAAGAAGGCAAATCTTTCAGAAGTTAATGCATACATAAATATAGAATTAACCACTTGCGGGAGGAAATACAAAAGTGAAATTTCAAGTATCTTAGATAATGGAAATAATAGATGACAGGAATGAGATATGTTTCATCGATCTTAAATAAAACAACACACTCGATCTGAGGAGGAAGGACTGAGACCATGTGAAACTCAGCGCTCCACGGGGCCACAGAGAGCTGGACAAAACTGAGCCCACGACGCACAGGAGACACAGCTCAGCGCCCGAAGCTCTGTTTCCACACGGCGTCTCCAGAAGCGTCAGACAGAGTGACTCTGAGAGAAGCTGCAGCTGGGACTGGTTATGGAACCCTAACAGAGACCAGCTACTGCAGGAGACAGCATTCTAACTCACTGACTGCACTGGGCATTTTCAGTAAACACACATCACAATGCTTACCTAGAATGTACAGGATATAACCTGGTCTGCATTAATACATTTAGGTATCTAAACTCCAAAAGAACACACAAGTGGGATAAAAATCACTTAAGCATGAAACATACACACTTACCCAATCATAATTCAGTACTAAATAAAGAGTTTGAGTTGTCTCAAGGCCCTCTGTGCTGAACTAATTCTTAGAAATGCACATTTTCCCAAGTCTGAGTCAGGAAGAAATACAAAATAGGAACAGGCCAATTGCCAGTAATGAAACAGAACAGATAATTTAAAAACTGCACCCAAAACAAAATGCCAAGACTAGATAGCTTTTACAGGTGAATTCTACCAAACAGAGAAAAGTTGTCATCTATACTTTTCAAGTAGACTCAAACACTGTTAGCCCACAGGCCATACTTTGAGCAACAAGTGTGTAGGGACTATAGCGATAGCTATGTATAAGCCAGTGTCAGTCTCCAAGGAATTTCAATAGCAATCAGCAGGAAATGATTGAGCAGGTCCGCAAATCATTGTCGATTCTTCCTGCAGAGGTCTTAATCTTCACTGGGAAAATGCAGATGCCCAGAGTCTCTGTCCTGGTCTAAGTAGGGCAGACCAGAGGAAACAGGCTTTACGTAGCGCAAGCTCAACCACCATAAATGCTGCGGATGAGGTCGGCAAGAGTCGGCTTTTTCTGTTTGTTTTCGTTTTATTCATCTATATATGCACAGTCTCTGAAACAGAACCTTCCTTTAATAAGAGTTCAATAAGTGTTTGTTGAATTAGATTGGAAGTAAATGAAATCTTTCTGGTCTTATTTTCTAGTTCACCTTAAATATTAAGACTTCTAGTGACATATGGGCTGATTCTCAAAGAGTGTATTTGCTGGAATTATGCTTTCAGATTCTTGCTGTTCATACAGATAAGAAATGTCTCAATATCTTTACTAACTTGAATTCAGCAGCTTACTCTTACTGGGTTTTTGACATCAGAAATACCTAACTTGACTACTTTTCAAAATCATAACATGGATAAATCTAAAGAGCTTTTCTATTTAGTATATCATGATCATAAAATTCTTGTTGGAAAGATTATTTATTAACAATCCAGCAGCACTCGGTAACCACATTAACACGTCTTAATAAAAAGTATAATTAAATAACATTTTAATGATGCTAGTATCTCCTTAGAATTATTAATGTGATAGAAAACTCAGTGCCCTGAGTTTATCATGGAAGCCTAGATTAAAAGCCTAGCTGTCTCATTCTTCAGCAGTGTAGACCCTCTGTAAAATAAGAAACAAACATTATATATATGCATATATATTGGTCAGGGCCCCAGTGTCTGACACAGATCTCTTGGACTTGTAGAGAGAGATACTATCATTACTCTTTGACCCAAGTTCCTGACACAAAGCTCTTGAGACTTTCGTTAATTTACTGAGTGATGGGACCATCTGACACAGAGCTCCTAAGTCCTCTGTGATTTCCTAGGTGATAGGAATATCTTTCTGTTCTCTTGGATGGAGGATGGTCACCAGAAAGAGCAAGCTGGGAGCAGAACTTTGGGACTTTTGGTCCCATCTCCTATTCTCCAGGAGGGGAAAAGGTTGGAAGTGCAGTTTGTGATCATGCTAACATTAGGAATCCTCCATAAAAACCCTAAAAGTACTGGGTTCAGAGTATTTCCCCGTTAGTGAACACACCTACGTGCCTGGAGGACAGCGCATTTCAATTATAAAAGGTAGACTCTTGCACTCAAGACCTTTCCAGACCTCATCCTACGTATGTCTTCATCCAGCTTTTCATTTGTAACCTTTATAAAATATAAAATCAGTGAACTGTTTTCCTGAGCTCTATGAGCTGCTCGATCAAATTACTGAATCCAGGGAGGGTACTGTGGGAACCTCCAATTTGCAGCCAAGTTGGTCAGAAATTTTAGGCAACCCGAGGATTATACTAGTGATTAGTATCTGAAGTTAGGGGTTGGGGGAGGGGCAGTCTCACAACCCTTAACCAGCAGCCTCTATGCTACCGCTGGTTAGTGTCAGAACTGAATAAAGGATATCAAGCTGGTGTTGGAGATTCAGCGTGGGAAAAATCCCAGACATCTGGTGTCAGAAATCTTATGAACGAGTTGGCCTCTGCTGCTGTTGTTGCTATTTAGTCGCTAAGTCATGTTGAACTGTTTAGAGATACCACCAGGTTCCTCTGCCCATGGGATTTTTCAGGCAAGTACACTGGATTGTGCTGTCATTTCCTTCTTCAGGAGATCTTCCCGACCCAGGGACTGAACCTTCAGCTCCTGCCGTGTCTCCTGCATTATCAGTGGGTTCTTCACTGCTGGGCCACCAAGGAAGCGCTCAACACCCACATATCAAGTGGAAATCACAGCTCACTTGAGACTCTCATGTCAAGCAAAAATAATCACAAAAGTCATTCTAAAAGTCAACAGATGTGAAGAGTATACCAAACTCAGGGGGGTGGCACAGGAGTCAAAGCTTTTTTTTTTTTTTTTTTAGCTTGCAAAGCACTTTAACATTCGTTATCCTGTTTGAATTACCCTAAGAGCATTTTCTAGTGCCAGTGTAAGGGAAGGAACAATATGAACAACCCTCTTTATTTGTGAATATACACATACAAGCATACCTCATTTGACTGTGCTTAGTTTATCAAGCTTCACATACATTGTGGTTTTCACATATTGAAGGTTTGTGGCAAGACTGCGTTGTCAAATGATGGTTAGCATTTTTTAGCAATAAAGTATTTTCAACTGAGGTATGTACTTTTTTAGACATAATACTGTTGCACACTAGACTACAGTATAGTGTAAGCATAACTTTTTTGTGCACTCAAGAGACCAAAAAAATTCATGTGACTCACTTTATCATATTTGCTTTACTGCAGTGGTCTGGAACTGAACCTACAGAATCTCTGAGGTATGCCTATATATAAATACACTGAAGCCCTAAAATCCTAAGGCTAAGGGCAGAGGACTTCTCTTTGAGAATTATAGCATTTTGGTGTTTTGAAACATGTGAGCAATGCCTTGTAATTAATTTTCCCACCATCATTATTTTATGTTTAAAAGCTTTAATGTGTGCCCAGATTTCTAAGGTCAATAAACAAATAATATATTCTAAAAAGAAATGGCCCTGAGACAAAAACTGCTTGCCAGTTTGTTTTCTATCATTGATATCTATTGACAAATATGCCAATGGTTGTGCTAATCAATGTCATTTCAAATTTGTATCCTTCCATTCTCAAACACAGACTTCAGTAGACGTTTTATTCATATAAATGGAATCTTTTCAAGTACTTTTAAACTTGAAATCATAGGACTTATAATAGTGACAAATCTACAGTTTAATTAATTACAACACAATTCATTGAAAACTTTTTTTGAGAAACTCAATTTTTTGAAATGTTAGTGTGAGAATCATATAAATCAAGCTCCCCTCTCCTGTAGAATTTTGGCCTGGAGTTTTTAATAATTATTTCAGGAAATATGATAAGTGAGAGAAAGTATAAACACATTTCACAGAACTTCTTATATATATGACATTATAGTATATCAAACTAAGAAAACGATTCTGCAACAATAAGCAAGAGTCTTATGACTTGAGATATGCTTACAGATCATTTCCGATCAAGTATGTAATATTTAGTATTTTGATAACAAGAATGGTATAAGACCATCTCTGTTCCTCTCTTAAAATGGAAAATAAAATATTATACATGTCTCCTTCTTATTTCTGTATAATGCTTCCCCCGCATGCATTGCGGAGCCACAACCTGACATGAAAGTTTATGACAGAGTGAGATTGTAAAAATGCATTTTTTATCTGAGACGATTTTGCAATAAAAGCACATTTCAGTCCTTTAAAATAACAGTCGACAAGATTTACTGTATCAAATGTAAGTGTCACACCTCAGTCAGTGGTTAAGATTTCAAACAAACCCCAGCCGCTAAGCTGAAATTGGCTTTTAAAATCTTTAAGTTAGTTTGTTCCCAGATGAACAATTTTTTTTAAACATGAAAAACCACACTTATCATACAGCTTGCAAATTCTCTGGTTTCCATTTACCCATTTTATTATCTTTTTATTACTGACAGAGACAGGAGCCAAGTCAGAGCTACATTAATCCAGAAACCAAAAGTAAGTAGACGACAATATTGTGAATATTAATGCAAGGTGGCAGCTCTTATTTTTCACCATCCCAACCTATTTTTCCTTGGAACCAATTTGTACAAAATGTATTTAAAAATCAGAAAGTTAAAGACAACCAATTTTCAACTCATTGACCTACAAATTTGTCTGATTGCAGGGGACTTCTGTTGTAGCAGGGAGATTAGGAGTGGGTGCTTGAAACTTCAGGTCCCTTGGGGAGGGTGTAATCACTGCTGACAATGCACCCGAGCTGTTTTATGTCTGGGGTAGAAATTGGAGGACATCTAGCCAGTTTATGAGTCCCAAGAGAGGGGGCAACGGATGTCCATAACCGTAACACCTCACTCTGTGGGGAGCCTGTCTAGTTTGTGGCAAGAATTTTAAGCTTCATTTTTCCTGGATAGCGTTCCCTTCTCTCTTTTTCTTTCACTCTCTTGTCTAAGTAAATAAAAGTAGACCTAAAAGTACATTCATACACACACACACACACACACACACAGAAAAGAAAATTAAATGAAGAAAATCTCAACAAATTCGACCTTAGATTTGTTTCAGCTATTATGAACACTCAGACTTAGCACCCACTTTCTTTGCAAGTTTATCCCTAATAATGACCAATATTTGTGTACTGCCCTTAGGATTACCAAAGGCATTCACAAATGTAACATCTGCACAATTAAAAGTTTCTGCAGCAGGAATATAGCTCCATCACGCAGATTGCAAATTTTAGTCTTGAAGATGGTTTTTTTGAAACAAAGTCCCTGAGATACAAATTAAATCTACTTTTCCAGAATTCAAAGTCCAATGATCTTTTCTGTATACTAAATTGATATTTTCAACTTTGAAATGTTTATTAACTGTTTTAATATTGTATATAAAGAATAAATTAAAATTAGACTTCCTACATTCAGCATACTCAAAAAGGTAAACCTATACAGAGTATCCAAGGAGTAAAAATACCAAAACACACAGTGTAAAATCAGATAGAAGGTGGATGCCAAGGGTCCTCTGGTTCCCTTTCCTTTAAGAGTCCGACCAGCGAAACGTGAAGGGCTGGGACGCAGGGGAGGCGGCAAGCAGGAGACACTGCGCCCTCTGGTCCTGTCACTTGTGTGCTCCCTTGGGAAAATGTGGGACTCACTGAGTATGATTATTTCCAATAAACCCAAAGTGAAGACTACCCAAGTGCCCGTGAGTAGAAGGATGGATTAACAGATTGTGATTTACACAAACAAGAAGAAAACACAAGCAATGAAAAAGAATCATCTTCACTTCACCCAACAGTGAGGCTTTCTTAAATACGCTAATCAGCCAAAAAAAAAAAAAAAAAAAAAAAAAAACAAGAGCCAGACACCAAAGAATACACACTATATTACCAAATTTATATAAAATGCAATGCAGTCAAACTAGTCTCTAGGTTAAAGGAGGCGAGGAGCTGCTGAAAGGAACTAGTGCAGGGGGTATGGAGGGCTCCGCCTTCATCTGCATGATGGGTGCACAGTTGTGCTTTATTTGTCACAGTCTTTGAAATGAAACATTCATGATATTTGTACTTTCCTCTACATAGAATACACCTCAATAAAACTTGCAAAGGAAGGACATAGTTGGACCTTAAGACTGCATCTGTACCACCATGGATCTCTTGGATTAACTAACTTGTAGGCTTTTTCAGGCTGAAGAACTTTGGAAAAGTGTGGGCTTTGGATCCATTTGCCTGAGTTACAAATCTCCACTGCACTGTGACACTCACTGGCAATGTGTTCTAAGGGAAGTCCCCTAAACCCTCGGTTTCTCCAGTAAAGTTTTTATGGATTTGTGCCCCTCAACTCCCCAGTAGGGACAAACAGCATAAACAGGACAAAAACATAAATGTAAACCATATAAACTGAGAGACTGCAAACAAACTGATGGTATCATTCTTCCTCAGCCCTTAAATATCTTTGAGTTAGTGCTATCACTAGCAAAAAAAAAAAGAAAAGGAAAAAAATCAAATTCTGTATTAGGAAGGTCTGGTAATAATTCAGTACGGCCAGCAACTCTCCACAGTTTAGTGCCTTCACACAACAGATGTTATTTCTGACACTTGAATGGCCAGGTGGGGTTTCCTCATTTAACGGCCTTCAGAAATCCTGTCCTTGGCTCAGTCTTTGGGATCCTCTCACTGTGTATTTGGAGAAAAGAGACCTTAGGAAAGGTGCATCTGTCCTTAACTGCTTTGGCCCTGAAGATGTGTGTGTTGCTCTCATTTACATTCATTTTAGGGGGAAGCAGCCACAGGGCCCCATCTCTCTGCAAACAAGCTCAGGAAAGTATGACTTTTCATTATCAGTCCATTAGCCACATCTGCCACATTGTCCTTATGTTCTCCTACAAAAACTACAGGTAATTTCTGAGGCTCTATCAGTTAGGCATTTCACAACAAAGTCATAGAAATCCCAGGATCATTTGATCTACAAACGCATGTAACTTTGTGAAATATATATTCCAACTGGTTGACTTTAAACTCAATCTAAATACCAACGGATCTACTCACATTACTGAGAGACAGCTTACATTCATTAACAAATGTTAGTTAGCCTGAGTCTCAACACCAAGGTGTCAGATCAGATCAACCTGAATTGAACACACTTTACTTTTTTGATCTTCAAGGTGAGAGATATCTTGGTGTTGTAGAAAGTACCCAGCACTGGTAACTGGGGTCATGATCCACCTTCTAAATTTATAATCAAATGTCAATATAATCAAATCTAGAGGGAATTCTTATATAGGACTTTTAAAAAATCTTCATAAACTTAAACCCACTGTAAATATTGTTCTCTAAAACTTTGGAAATGGAAGTTTTACTTTTACAATAGAAGGCTTATATAAGATACAGGACTTATTCCAAATCACAAACTTGGAACCAAAACTTGAGGCTCTATATTACCAGTCTAATATATATTTTCTTTCTTAGCAAAGCAGGAAAATTTCAAAAGGAAAAATGTAATAATGGTTGCATGTAGGAGACACTAATGATCAAGTTTAAGAAAAAATTTGATAAATCTGATAAGACTGTTTTACTGCCGAAATTCTCCCTGCTCCTTGATAGTTGACCCAAGTAGTACCAGGAACTGCAATTATATCAATAATCATCATAAATTGTATCTATTTCTCACTCTTCAATCTTTTTTTGTACTTGCAGGCTTAGGATTGCAAAACATAAGGCAAAAGGTATCACTTTGAAGAGTTTTCATCATTATAACCTTTTGGTCCCAGGAAGTGGTTATTTCATTTTAATAGTCCTCTTTCTATATATATAGGTGTCTTATGCCTGAAATGAATTTTCAAGACTGTCTTTATGTGAAGTATTTGGCAATCCAAAAACTACTGTTTCTGAAAATACGTATAGACCAGGAATGAAGTGTTCCATTTTTACAATGAGATGCAGATTTCCCATTAAAAAGTAAAGCTTTCATCTCCAATGCTATCAAGGACAGTATTTGAGTTTTGGTGAATTAATTTAAGAGGCTATAGAAGTCCTATAAAAGAATTTTTTCTAGTCTATTTATTACTTACTGTTGATTATAAATTTGAACATTACTATTAGTGTCCAGCTTGTGACTTTGAATAGTAGCAGATAAATGTTGCTAACCGGTATTTAATCATTTTCAGTAATACTCTTTTCAATTAAACTTAATCTCATACACGTTTATACAATTTTACAATTTAATTATACAATTATCTCATACTATTTGTACAATTTGAGGGATCAATTATCAAAATGCATTGATACTATTTTTTTACTTGTCTCTATCTCAATCACCCTGTTTACTGTTTTAAGTGCCCTTTCTTCCTTAAAGCAAAACAGGAAAAAAAAAAAAAAAAGAAAGAAAGAAAGATACAGGAGAAAATGTGGAGGTTATTTCAGGGCTGAAGTAAGATATGAAGAATTGTTCTAATCTTTCCTCCAGCTTTTAACAGTGTTTCAAATTCTATCAAGTAAGAATAGATGACTGTTATGCGATGTAGGGCATTGTGGGCCTGGGGTCTTCAATATTTCTCTAAGTTTGTAGATTTCATGGTCACAAGTAAGCACAAGTAGTTAATAAGTTCTATGCACCATCTTCGCTAACCCTACATACCTATGAACCGGCACAATGCCTAGTACATAATACTTGATTAAAAATTAATGAAGTATGGTTGGCAGCAGTTCCTCTATCTCTTGGCCAATCCTGACTTGTACATTCTTCTCTCAATATTATAGGTAAGACAAATAAACAATCACCCTGAAAGCTCTTCAAATGGCTAAGAAAACTTCTGTCCCAAACTATACTGTCATCTGAAATTCCACTTTTGAGTTTCATTCATTTAGCTAAAAATGTCGGTCTTGTTAAAATGCAAAACAAATGCAGCAACACAGAGTCAATCACACTTGAATCCCTTTTAAATTATTTAAACTCATGACAGATGAATATCAGATTTGTTTTTCCCTAGTGCAGTCTGGCCAGAGGAGGGAGTCATTCTGTGGTCATAGAAGTAGGATGAGAAAAACCCAAGTCAGTAAGATGAGTTTAGATGAGTCAGAACAAAGAAACTTATCTCACACTGTTGCCTATAGATGAAATAATACTAAAAGCATACATATTATCTGATTATTACCAGTACTCATACATAATGAAAGTGAGATCCACTGCTGTGAACTAGTTAAAAGCTAATCATTGTCAGAGTCAAGGTTAGTTTCTAAGAGACTTGACTTTTAGTTTTGTGCTCCTTCTTTCAACTTTGATTACTTCTTTATAAATGCGAATCCTACTTCAAAGTAACCTAAACCTTATAAAATATTTTGGAAATTCAAAAGAACCTTAAAAGGAGTATCAACAAATTTCCTGCCTCTGTAATTTTCTATAGTATACATAAATAACTACTTAGGCTCCTTAACAGTGATTTAATTTTCCAAACATGTAAACTATGATTAATTAAGTGTGAAGGTTTATGATTATGTAATTGGAATTTGGTTTAAAAATATTCTCCATCATTTTCATCAATACTAAATCAGCTAATTGAAATAATCATTGGGATCTACATCTATAGCAAAAAAGAAAACTCTGTATTGCTGCAAAAAAGAAAATATCTTTCCTCCTACTTCAAAAATGTATTCAATAAGGTAATTACTGCTAAATAAAAATTATACCATGTTCCATAATAGAGTGCTGAGGTCAACAGAGTCAAAATTAAGAATATCAGGCAATGCATTAGAGTTCTCGAGAGAAATGGGACCAATAGGGCATAAATATGTATATATGTGTGTTTATAACAATATATGTATATATTTATACACAAACACATTCATTACAGGGAATTAGCTCCCATGATTAGAGAGATGCAGAAGTCTCAGTATTTGCAGGGTGGTAAGTCAGAACTGAAGACTCAAGCCTAAGTCCACAATTCTGAGAATCAGGAAAGCCAATGATGATGTTCCATTCTAAAAACTAGCAGGCTTGAGATCAGGAAGAGCTAATGTTTTAGTTTGAGTCTAAAGGCAGGAGCAAAGTCAGTGTCCCAGTTCAAAGGACACAAGTTGGCAGAATTCCCTCTTCACAGGGGAAGGTCAGCTTTTCTGTTCTATTTAGGCATTCAAATGATTAAATGAGGCCCACTCACATTAGGGGGGGCAATCTGATTTACTCGATATGCCGATTTAAATTTTAATCTCATCCAAAAACACTCTTAGCAAATACTTGGTGTCTTAATCCACTTGGGCTGCTGTAACAAAACACTATAAATTGGACAATTTATAAATAACAGAACTTTCTCAGAGTTCTGAAAGTTGTACATCAAAAGATCGGAGTGATAACATGGTTGGCTGCTGACTTTTTCTGGGTTGTAGACTTCTTATTGCATCCTCACATAGCAGGAAAAACAAGGGATCTCTGTGGGGCCTCTTTTATAAGAAAACTCATCTCATTCATAAGGGTTCACCTCTTGACTCTTAAGTCACTTCCTTACACCCTTAACTCTTGATACTATCATTCTTGTGGGTTGCCATTTCCTCCTTAGGGGAGCTTCCTGACCCAGGGATCAAACCTGTCCATCTTATGTCTCCTGCTCTGACAGGCGGGTTCTTTACCACTAGTGCCAGCTGGGGAGCCCCCTACGGTGCCTGGCATCTACATTAGTCAGGGAGCACTCTAAGGGAGCCCTCTGTGACATCCTAAAACAGTGGGGGCAGCAGGAACATTGTTCATAGTAGGGTGACTGAGTCAAAATTTTACGTAGTGAAATAGTCTACTGATAAATCCATTTTCATTTTGTGTTTTACTGCTCTGTACTCACAAAAACATATAAAAATGAGCTTCCCTACAGTCTCCAACCCTAACTCCCTTCTCTCCAGAAGCACAGTCAGCCCCACAGTTCTAGTTCTTAACTCTCCATGTGACAAGGTGCATAGTAGACAGGATCCTCTTCACACCTCTTTAAAGAAATCAGACCCAGGACCATGGACCACGACGCTGTCAGTTCTTACAGCGGCTCTTTCTGTGTGGAGACTGGGGACACTCCAGGTCTTCCCTGGTAGCTCAGAGGGTAAAGCATCTGCCTGCAGTGCAAGAGACTGAGCTCCATCCCTGGGTCCAGAAGACCCCCTGGAGAAGGGAACGGCAACCCAC